>NW_011215528.1:0-1422 GCF_000146605.3 Meleagris gallopavo
CCAATAATTGCCCCGTTAATCACCCCGCTAATTACCCCGTTAATCACCCCGCTAATTACACCAATAATTGCCCCGTTAATCACCCCGCTAATTACACCAATAATTGCCCCGTTAATCACCCCGCTAATTACACCAATAATTGCCCCGTTAATCACCCCGCTAATTACCCCGTTAATCACCCCACTAATCACCCCACTAATAACACCACTAATTGGCCCGTTAATCACCCCGCTAATTACCCTGTCAATCACCCCACTAATTACCCTGTCAATCACCCCGCTAATCACCCCGCTAATTACACCACTAATTGGCCCGTTAATCACCCCGCTAATTACCCTGTCAATCACCCCACTAATTACCCTGTCAATCACCCGCTAATCACCCCGCTAATTACCCCGTCAATCACCCCGCTAATTGCCCCGTCAATCACCCCGCTAATTGCCCCGCTAACTACCCCATTAATCACCCCACTAATTGCCCCACTAATTACCACGTTAATCACCTCACTAATTACCCCACTAATCACCCCACTAATCACCCCACTAATTACACCGTTAATCACCCCACTAATTACCCCGCTAATTACCCTGTCAATCACCCCACTAATTACTCCCTTACCGACCCCATTAATCACCCCGCTAATTACCCCGTTAATCACCCCACTAATCACCCCACTAATTACCCCGTTAATCACCTCATTAATTATCCCACTAATTGCTCCGTTAATCACCGCACTAATTAATCCATTAATAACCCCGTTAATCACTCCACTAATCACCCCACTAATTACCCCATTAATCACCCCGCTAATTACTCCCTTAATGACCCTGTTAATCACCCCTCAAATCACCCCGCTAATTACACCGTTACTCACCCCACTAATTACTCCGCTAATTACCCCGTTAATCACCCCACTAATTACCCTGCTAATTACCCCGTTAATTACCCTGCTAATTACTCCCTTAATGACCCCGTTAATCACCCCACTAATCACCACACTAATTACCCCACTAATTACCCTGTTAATCACCCCACTAATGACTCCGTTAATGACCGAGTTAATCACCCCTAATTACTCCATTAATGACCCCATTGATTACCCACTCATGACCCCATTAATGACCCCATAACTGACCCTATTGATGACCTCGTTAATGAACCCATTAATGACCTTGTTAGTGACCCCATTAATGACCCCATTAATGACCCTTTTAATTACCCCAATAATTACCCCATCAATTGCCCCATTAACGACCCCATTAACGACCCCATTGGCGACCCCGTTAACGACCTATTGAATGACCCCATTGATGACCCCATAGACCCCACTGACCCCATAAACCCCATTGACCCCATTGACCCCATTGACCCCAAGGTCCCCCTTTGACCCCATTGAGACCAACGTCCCACTGACCCCATAAC
>NW_011215529.1:0-1102 GCF_000146605.3 Meleagris gallopavo
CCATAGAGTCCCCATAATGTCCCCATAGAGTCCCCATATTGGCCCCATAGAGTCCCCATAATGTCCCCATTGAGTCCCCATATTGGCCCCATAGAGTCCCCATAGAGCCCCCATAGAGTCCCCATAGAGTCCCCATATTGGCCCCATAGAGCCCCCATAGAGTCCCCATATTGGCCCCATAGAGCCCCCATAGAGTCCCCATATTGGCCCCATAGAGTCCCCATAATGTCCCCATAGAGTCCCCATATTGGCCCCATAGAGTCCCCATAATGTCCCCATAGAGTCCCCATATTGGCCCCATAGAGTCCCCATAATGTCCCCATAGAGTCCCCATATTGGCCCCATGGAGTCCCCAAAGCGTCCCCACAGAGTCCCCATGGTATCACCATAGAGCCCCCATAGAGCCCCCATATTGGCCCCATAGAGTCCCCATAGTTTCCCCATAGTGTACCCATAGCGTCCCCATAGAGTCCCCACATTGGCCCCATGGAGTCCCCAAAGCATCCCCATAGAGTCCCCATGGTTGTCTACATGGTGGCCCCATAGTGTCCCCATAGTGTCCCCATAGAGTCCCCAAAGTGTCCCCATAGAGTCCCCATGGTTGTCTACGTGGTGGCCCCATAGAGCCCCCATAGAGCCCCCATAGTGTCCCCATAGAGTCCCCAAAGTGTCCCCATATTGGCCCCATAGCATCCGCATTGAGCCCCCATAGCGTCCCCATAGCGTTCCCATAGAGCCCCCATAGTGTCCCCATAGAGTCCCCATAGAGTCCCCATAGAGTCCCCATAGAGCCCCCATAGAGCCCCCATGGTTGTCTACATGGTGGCCCCATAGAGCCCCCACAGTGTCCCCATAGTGCCCCCATAGAGACCCCATAAAGTCCCCAAAGTGTCCCCATAGAGTCCCCATGGTTGTCTACATGGTGTCCCCATGGAGTCCCCCATAGAGTCCCCCCAGTGTCCCCACGGTGTCCCCACGACGCCCCTTGTTGCCCCCTTGTCGTCCCCCCGCAGCCCCTCCCCACTCACAGGCGAGCAGCGGCTGGGCGCAGCAGGCAGGATGGGCCGCGCCAAGCGGCGCTGGGAGCCGACGGCGGCGGGAA
>NW_011215530.1:0-1047 GCF_000146605.3 Meleagris gallopavo
ACACCCCATGTGACGTCACACAACCACATGTGATGTCATACCCCAAAAATGACGTCACACACCCCATGTGACGTCAGAGAACCACATGTGATGTTGTACCCCAAAATGACGTCAGACATCCCTAAAATGACATCACACACCCCATGTGACCTCACACACCCCATGTGACCTCACACCCCCAAAATGATGTCACACACCCCCATTTGACGTCACACACTCCGAATGAAGTCAGAGCTGCCATGTGACGTCACAAACACAAAATGACCTCACACCCCTAAAAACACATAACACACCCATTGTGACATTACACAAACAAAAATGACGTCACACACCCCTTAAATGACGTCACACACCCATTGTGACGTAACACAACCACATTTGATGTCACACCCTGATAATGACGTCACAACCCCCATGTGACGTCACACACCCCATGTGATGTCACAACCCCCATGTGACGTCATAACCCCAAATGTGACGTCACACACCCCATGTGATGTCAAAACCCCCAAGTGACCTCACACACCCAAAATGATGTCACACAGCCCATGTGACGTTTCACACCCCAAATTACGTCACGCACCCCATCTGACGTCACACAATCACATGCGATGTCATACCCCAAAAATGACGTCACACAGCCCATGTGACGTCACACAACCACATGTGAAGTCGCATCCCCATAATGACGTCACAATCCACAGGTGACGTCACAAACCCCATGTGATGTCACACCCACCCATTTGACGTCATAACCCAAAAAATGACGTCACATACCCCATGTGAAGTCACACCCCCAAAATGATGTCACACACACCCATTTGACGTCACACACTCAAAATGACGTATAACCTGCCATGTGACATCACAAACTCAAAATGACCACACACCCCTAAAGTGACGTCAAACTCCGATTGTGACATCACACACCCAAAATGACGTCACAACACCCATGTGACGCAATACAACCAAAATGACATCACGAACCCCTAAAATGATGTCACACACCCCATATGACGTCACAACCCCCAAGTGACGTCACACGCC
>NW_011215531.1:0-728 GCF_000146605.3 Meleagris gallopavo
ACCCCATTGGGACCATGGGACACCCCCAGCCCCATAGGGACCCCGTAAACCCATAGGGACCCCATAGTTCCATAGGGACCCCGTAGGGACCCCATAGTTCCATAGCCCCCCTCCCCCAGTCCCTTACAAACCCTATAGGAACTTCCCCTGCCCCATAGGGACCCCATAATCCCACAGTGACCCCATAGAACCCCATAAAGACCCCACTGGGACCATGGGACACCCCAGCCCCATAGGGACCCCGTAATCCCACAGTGACCCCATAGAACCCCATAAAGACCACATTGGGACCATGGGATACCCCCAGCCCCATAGGGACCCCGTAATCCCATAGGGACCCCATTGGGACCCCATAATCCCACAGTGACCCCATAGAACCCCATAAAGACCCCATTGGGACCATGGGACACCCCCAGCCCCATAGGGACCCCATAAACCCATAGGGACCCCATAGGGACCTCATTGGGACCCCATAATCCCACAGTGACCCCATAGAACCCCATAAAGACCCCATTGGGACCATGGGACACCCCAGCCCCATAGGGACCCTGTAATCCCACAGTGACCCCATAGAACCCCATAAAGACCCCATTGGGACCATGGGACACCCCCAGCCCCATAGGGACCCCGTAATCCCATAGGGACCCCGTTGGGACCCCATAATCCCACAGTGACCCCATAGAACCCCATAAAGATCCCATTGGGACCATGGGACACCCCCAGCCCCA
>NW_011215532.1:0-915 GCF_000146605.3 Meleagris gallopavo
CCCTGTTTACTGCACTTTGCTGCCGCTGCACTCAGCATGATTCTGGTAGTGGTGCTTCACGTGTTCCTGCACCCATGGGGCCTGAGGATTTTGCAAGGACCCCATGGCTTCATGGGGGCAAAGGGGACACGTTGCATGGTGGTACGTGGCAGTCCTGCCCTGATCAAATCCATCTCATGGGACCTCAGGCGGAATGTTGCAATGGGGGTGGGGGACGAGATGCGGATGCGGGTTGGTGTGGGGGCTCAGCCCAGGAGCCCCATGGGGATGACGGAGGAGCTGCTGCAGGATGGGGATGGCTGGAGGCAGGGAGCAGCCTGGGGAGCTCTGGGACACCCTTCGGGGTGCACTGATGGAAGCACTGGGGCCAGAACAAAGTCCAGCCCCGCTGTCAGCAGGGATCCAAAGGGCACCACTGGTTGTAGGCTGCCTCGTGCCATCCCTGGAGCTGCGCCAGCTGCCGGCCGGGTCACAGCCGCTCCTGCGATGCAGCCCCTGCAAAGGGAGCACGGCCGGGGGTCTGTCCAGCCCCGGGAAGCCACCTGCAGTGCTGTGCACCCCCCTTCTGGGCACCCACCTCTGTTTGCACAGCCCACGAGGAACGGCTCTCGTGCTCTTTACCGAGATTAAAGGGCTGCGCGGCTGCTCCAGCCCCTTTCAGCGGTCCTCTCACACCCTCGAAAGATCCGGAGCTCCTTGAAAGCGGGACAAACTCTTGCCGCACCTTGGGAAAAGCTGGAGAGGTCCAGAGGCCTCGGGGAGGGCAAGGAGCCGCGGCCGAGAGCCCCGCATCGGCTCAGCCGGCGGCAGAGCGGGTCCTGCGGGTGGGAATGGGGGACGCTCAGGAGGGCACTGATCCTCCCGGGGACCGCGGGGCACCGCGCGCTCGGGGCTGCAGTTGGAACTCGGCACGGA
>NW_011215533.1:0-916 GCF_000146605.3 Meleagris gallopavo
CCAACAATCTCCCCCAAGGTGCAAGTAGGCCACACCACTTTGGTCCTAACTGCACCTTCCAAGGCCATTTTATTCTATGGGTACCTGGATCTAAATTCTCAGGGGCAGCGAACAGAAGATTATTTTCATTACCAATCTGGGGTCTTACCTGATGATCAGTGCCCATAATTTGGATTATAAATGGGGTGGCCAATGTTGTCTGCAACATTCTCAGGGCACTGGGTCTGCTGTCGCGAGGTCTTTCATTCAGATCCCTCAAGGTTTCATGTAGTCTCTTTGTCCACCCCTGCAGGGACTGGGAGTCTGTCTTCAGGGCAGCCTTAAGAATCCCCTTATAACATTCAATGAGGCCTGCCCCCGTTGGATTATATGGCAGGTGGAATTGCCATTTGATGCTATTTTCTTCTGCCCACCACTTTATCATTGTACCAGTAAAATGAGTCCCTTGGTCGCTCTCGATGACTAGAGGTGACCCGTAGGCAGACATCAGTTTAGTGAGTGCCTTGATGGTATATGCCTGGTTCGCTTTCGGCACTGGATAGGCCTGCAGTAGCTCACTTGCAGTGTCGAAGCAGGTCAGGGCATATCTCGCCCCCTCAGTCCGAGGAAGGAACCCCATGTAATCGACCTGCCATCGCTGGAGAGGATTATGTCCTCCAGCAAGATGGGCTGTTGTTTCGGGCAACGATCTTGGTCTCATCTTAGAGCAAGCGTCGCAATCCCGGCATGCCTGGACGATGTCAGGTAGCTGTAATGGGCAGTCCCCATGCTTTAGTAGCTGCCCACATTGTCTTTTGTCCTGCATGCCGTAGCTTCTGATGTAACCAACAGGCGATGTTCTCAGATGGTGAATTCTCAATCCATCCAACTCGGGCCAGTGTGTCGGCTTCATCGTTTCCCGGTGACTGTAGGGGCT
>NW_011215534.1:0-960 GCF_000146605.3 Meleagris gallopavo
CTGTTTCTCCCCTTCCCAAGAGCTGATCCCCTCCTGTCTGCAGGCTCCCTTGAGGTCCTGCAGGCTGCACTCAGCTCCCCCCCAGCCTTCTCTTCTCCAGGCTGAACAGCCCAGCTCCCTCAGCCTGGCTTTGCAGGGAGGTGCTGCAGCCCCTGCTCATCTCTGTGGCTCCTCCGGACCCTCTCCAACAGCTCCCTGTCCTTCTGTCAGTGTCCCCTCTGTGTCCCCTTCATTTCTCAGGATGCTGTGTCCTTCTCACCCCAATCTCTGGCAGTGTCCCCTTTGTGTCCCCATATCTGTGTCCTCGTGACCCCAAACTCTCTTGATGTCCCCTCGGTGTCCCCATATCTGTGTCCCCATGACCCCAAACTCTCTTGATGTCCCCTTTGTGTCCCCATATCTGTGTCCCCATAACCCCAAACTCTCTCAGTGTCCCCTGTGTGTCCCCATATCTGTGTCCTCGTGACCTCAAACTCTCTTGATATCCCCTCAGTGTCCCCATATCTGTGTCCCCATAACCCCAAACTCTCTCAGTGTCCCCTGTGTGTCCCCATATCTGTGTCCCCATGACCCCAAACTCTCGGTGTCCCCTCGGTGTCCCCACATCTCTGTATCCCCTTCACTCAGCTCTGGCACTGTCCCCTCTGTGTCCCCATCCCCCCAATCTCTGGCTGTGTCCCCTCTGTGTCCCCATATCTGTGTCCTCATGACCTCAAACTCTCTTGATGTCCCCTGTGCGTCCCCATATCTGTGTCCCCATGACCCCAAACTCTCTCAGTGTCCCCTGTGTGTCCCCATTTCTGTGTCCCCATGACCCCAAACTCTCTCAGTGTCCCCTATTTGTCCCCACATGTGTCCCCACACCCCCCAACTCTCTCAACGTCCCCTCCATGTCCCCTCCATGTCCCCCCATCACCGCGTTCCCCCCCCCAGGCTCCATGGGTGAGAAGATGGCTCTGC
>NW_011215535.1:0-875 GCF_000146605.3 Meleagris gallopavo
TCCCCAATGTCCCCCAATGTCCCCAATGTCCCCCATTGTCCCCCAATGTCCCCCATTGTCCTCCAATGTCCCCAATGTCTCTCAATGTCCCCAATGTCCCCATTATTCCCCATTGTCACTCAATGTCCCCCAATGTCCCCATTGTCCCCAATGTCCCCAATGTCCCCCAATGTCCCCCATTTATCCCCAATGTCCCCAATGTCTCTCAATGTCCCCCAATGTCTCTCAATGTCCCCCATTGTCCCCCAATGTCCCCCATTGTCCCCCAATGTCCCCCAATGTCCCCAACGCCCCCATTGTTCCCAATGTCCCCCATGTCCCCATTGTCCCCAATGTCCCCCATTTATCCCCAATGTCCCCAACGTCCCCCAATGTCCCCCATGTCCCCATTGTCCCCAACATCCTCCACTGTCCCCAACGTCCCCAACGTCCCCAATGTTCTCATTGTCCCCAATATCCCCCAACGTCCCCATTGTCCCCAACGTCCCCAATGTCCCCATTGTCCCCAATGCCCCCAATGTCCCCCATTTATCCCCAATGTCCCCAACGTCCCCCAACGTCCCCCAATGTCCCCCATTTATCCCCAATGTCCCCAACGTCCCCAATGTCCCCAACGTCCCCAATGTTCTCATTGTCCCCAATATCCCCCAACGTCCCCATTGTCCCCAACGTCCCCAATGTCCCCCATTTATCCCCAATGTCCCCAACGTCCCCCAACGTCCCTCAATGTCCCCCATTTATCCCCAATGTCCCCAACGTCCCCCAACGTCCCCCAATGTCCCCCAATGTCCCCAATGTCCCCAATGCCCCCCAATGTCCCCAATGTCTCTCAATGTCCCCAATGTCCCCCAATGTCCCCAATGTCCCCCAACGCC
>NW_011215536.1:0-1225 GCF_000146605.3 Meleagris gallopavo
CCCATATGGCCCTATAGCCTGTAACCCCATATCCCATATGGCCCTATAGCCTGTATCCCATATGGCCCTATAGCCTGTAACCCCATATCCCATATGGCCCTATAGCCTATAACCCCATATCCCATATGGCCTATAGCCTGTAACCCCATATCCCATATGGCCCTATAGCCTGTAACCCCATATCCCATATGGCCCTATAGCCTATAACCCCATATCCCATATGGCCCTATATAACCTGATAACCCTATATCCCGTATTGCCCTATAGCCTATATCCCATATGGCCCTAGAACCCTAGAACCCTATATCCCATATAGTCCTATAACACTATAACCCTATATCCCTGGCCCTATATAGCCTTATACCCCTATAACCCTATATCCCATATAACCCTGTACTCTTTTGCCCTATATCCCATGGCCCTATATAACCCTATAACCCTACCCCCCTATAACCCTACACCCTCATACCCCTATGACCCTATAAATGCATACATTCATACCCCCATACCCTCATATCCCGAACCCTAACCCTGAACCCTATAACCCTAACCCTATAACCCTATAACCCTAACCCTATAACCCTAACCCTACAACCCTGACCCTACAACCCTAAGCCTAACCCCAACCCCATAACCCTCCCCCTATAACCTGGACCCTAACCCTAACCCTACAAAACTAACCCTACAACCCTAACCCTATAATCGTGACCCTTCCCCTGTAACTCTAACCCTGACCCCATAAGCGTCACCCTGACCCCATAGGCATCACCCTGACCCCATAAGCGTCACCCTGACCCCATAAGCATCACCCCGACCCCATAAGCGTCACCCTGACCCCATAGGTGTCACCCCGACCCCATAAGCGTCGCCCTGACCCCATAGGCGTCGCCCTGACCCCATAAGCGTCACCCTGACCCCATAAGCATCACCCCGACCCCATAGGCGTCACCCCGACCCCATAAGTATCGCCCTGACCCCATAAGTGTAATCCTGACCCCATAGGCATCACCCTGACCCCATAAGTGTCACCCCGACCCCATAGGCGTCACCCCGACCCCATAAGTGTAACCCTGACCCCATAAATGTAACCCTGACCCCATAAGTGTAACCCTGACCCCATAACCCCATAACCCCCCCGCTCACTCAGCTCAGCCGTTTCCGTTTCCGTCCCCCAGCTCCTCCCCCGCTGGCAGCGGCTCCCGGCGTCGCCTCCCTCCACGTCCTG
>NW_011215537.1:0-908 GCF_000146605.3 Meleagris gallopavo
GTTTCCCCCCCCCAACTGACCGGATCCCATGAGGACGTCGGGGTTCCCCAAGGTGAGCGCGGCGGTGAAATCGGCCCCTCGGTACTCGGCGTCCATCTGCCAGTTCACAAACTTGGACTGCTGCGTCTGCGCCACAAAACGACCCAAAATGAGCCAAATTTGGGCGGATTTGGGAAAAAACATTACTTTCGGGAAAAGGAACCCAAATGACACGGATTGAAGGCGATGAAAAGGGCTGAAATGGCCCCAAAATGATCCCCAAAAAGTTCATCTTCTGGGTCAGAAATTGCATTGATCAAAATGGCCCAAAGTGACCCAAAATGAGCCAAATTTGGGTGGATTTGGGAAAAAACATTACTTTCAGAATAGGAACCCGAATGACACGGATTGAGGGCAATGAAAAAGACTGAAATGGCCCCAAAATGACCCCAAAACTGGGTCAGGAATGTGAGAAATGCAGTTAGCTGCGTCTGCGCCAAAAAACGACCCAAAACGACCCAAAATGGCCCAAATTTGGGTGGATTTGGGAAAAAACATTACTTTCGGAAAAGGAACCCGAATGACACGGATTGAAGGCGATGAAAAGGGCTGAAATGGCCCCAAAATGACCCCAAAAACGATCCCCAGAATCCCACCCTGAAGGGTCACATTGCATAGATATCAAAATGGCCCAAAGTGACCCAAAATGAGCCAAATTTGGGTGGATTTGGGAAAAAACATTACTTTGGGAAAAGGAACCCGAATGACACGGATTGAAGGCGATGAAAAGGGCTGAAATGGCCCCAAAATGACCCCAAAATGATCCCCCAAAAGTTCATCTTCTGGGTCAGAAATTGCATTTATCAAAATGGCCCAAAGTGACCCAAAATGAGCCAAATTTGGGTGGATTTGGGAAAAAACATTACTTT
>NW_011215538.1:0-584 GCF_000146605.3 Meleagris gallopavo
TGCCCAAAACCCCAAATCTAGAAGGCGGACGCCCCATAGATCCCAGCTCTGACCCCATAAGTGCCCCAGACCCACAGCTTATAGGGCAGACACCCCATGGATCCTAAATCTGACCCCATAAGTGCCCCAGAACCCAAATCTGTGGGGCGGACGCCTCACAGACCGCATAGATCCTAAAACCGACCCCATAAGTGCCCCAGACCCCAAATCTGGGGGGCAGACACCCCATAGACCCCATAGATCCCAGCTCTGACCCCATAAGTGCCCCAGACCCCAAATCTGGGGGGTGGACGCCCCATAGATCCCAGCTCTGACCCCATAAGTGCCCCAGACCCCAAATCTGGGGGGTGGACGCCCCATAGATCCCAGCTCTGACCCCATAAGTGCCCCAGACCCCAAATCTGGGGGGCGGACACCCCATAGACCCCATAGATCCCAGCTTTAACCCCATAAGTGCCTCAGAACCCAAATCTGGGGGGCGGACGCCCCATAGATCCCAGCTCTGACCCCATAAGTGCCCCAGACCCCAAATCTGGGGGGCGGACGCCCCACAGATCCCAGCTCTGACCCCATAAGTGCCCCAG
>NW_011215539.1:0-825 GCF_000146605.3 Meleagris gallopavo
GATTGCAGTGCACACCCAGCACAGATTGCAGTGCACACACAGCACAGATTGCAGTGCACACACAGCACAGATTGCAGTTCACACAGCACAGATTGCAGAGCACACACAGCACAGATTGCAGTGCACACACAGCCCAGATTGCAGTGCACGCAGCCCAGATTACAGTGCACACCCAGCACAGATTGCAGTGCACACCCATCACAGATTGCAGTGCACACAGAGCACAGATTGCAGTGCACACACAGCTGAGATTGCAGTGCACACAGCACAGATTGCAGTGCACACAGAGCAAAGATTGCAGTGCACACAGCACAGATTGCAGTGCACCCACTGCACAGATTGCAGTGCACCCAGCACAGATTGCAGTGCACCCAGCACAGATTGCAGTGCACACAGAGCACAGATTGCAGCGCACACAGCACAGATTGCAGTGCACACAGCACAGATTGCAGTGCACCCAGCACAGATTGCAGTGCACACAGCACAGATTGCAGTGCGCACACAGCACGGATTGCAGTGCAAACCCAGCACAGATTGCAGTGCACACAGCACAGATTGCAGTGCACACACAGCGCAGATTGCAGAGCACACAGCCCAGATTGCAGTGCACACAGAGCACAGATTGCAGTGCACACACAGCACAGATTGAAGAGGACACACAGCACAGATTGCAGTGCACACAGCACAGATTGCAGTGCACACACAGCACAGATTGCAGTGCCGACAGAAAACAGATTGCAGTGCACACAGCACAGATTGCAGTGCACACACAGCACAGATTGAAGAGGACACACAGCACAGATTGCAGTGCACACAGCCCAGATC
>NW_011215540.1:0-848 GCF_000146605.3 Meleagris gallopavo
CACAAGTGACACGGCAGCGCCCCATCGCACCCCATAGGTGACCCACAGTGCCCAACAAGTGACACGTCAGCGCCCCATAGCGACCCACAAGTGACACGTCAGCGTCCCATCGCACCCCATAGGTGACCCACAGTGCCCCACAAGTGACACGTCAACGCCCCATAGCGCCCCATAGATGACCCACAGTGCCCCACAAGTGACGCGTCAGCGCCCCATAGCGCCCCACAAGTGACACATCAGCGTCCCATCGCACCCCGTAGGTGACCCACAGTGCCCCACAAGTGACGCGTCAGCGCCCCATAGCGACCCACAAGTGACACATCAGCGCCCCATAGCGCCCCACAAGTGACACGTCAGCGTCCCATCGCACCCCATAGGTGACCCACAGTGCCCAACAAGTGACGCGTCAGCGCCCCATAGCGCCCCACAAGTGACACGTCAGCGTCCCATCGCACCCCACAGATGACCCACAGTGCCCCACAAGTGACGCGTTAGCGCCCCATAGCGCCCCACAAGTGACACGTCAGCGTCCCATCACACCCCATAGGTGACCCACAGTGCCCCACAAGTGACGCGCCAGCGCCCCATAGCGCCCCACTGCACCCCACAAGTGACACGGCAGCGCCCCATAGCGCCCCATAGCATCCCATAAGTGACCCACAGAACCCCATAAGTGACATGTCAGCACCCCATAGCGCCCCACAAGTGACATGGCAGCACCCCATAGCGCCCCATAGCACCCCAGTGCTCCACCCCACAGCACCCCACATCACCCCCCAGCACCCACATCTCCCCACCCCACAGCACCCCATAGCGCCCCATAGTGCCCCACCCCACAGCACCCCATA
>NW_011215541.1:0-653 GCF_000146605.3 Meleagris gallopavo
ACATGGAGGACATGGAGGACACGCAGGACATGCAGGACATGCAGGACATGGAGGACACGCAGGACATGGAGGACATGGAGGACACGCAGGACATGCAGGACATGCAGGACACGCAGGACACGCAGGACATGCAGGACATGCAGGACACGCAGGACACGCAGGACATGGAGGACATGCAGGACATGCAGGACACGCAGGACATGGAGGACATGCAGGACATGCAGGACACGCAGGACATGCAGGACATGCAGGACACGCAGGACATGCAGGACACGCAGGACATGCAGGACATGCAGGACATGGAGGACACGCAGGACATGCAGGACATGGAGGATGTGGAGGACACGCAGGACATACAGGACACACAGGACGGGCAGGACATGGAGGACACGCAGGACATGCAGGACATGGAGGATGTGGAGGACACGCAGGACATACAGGACACACAGGACGGGCAGGACATGGAGGACACGCAGGACATACAGGACACGCAGGACACGCAGGACATGGAGGACACGCAGGACATGCAGGACATGCATGATTTGCCCCCAGTGTTGCCACCTGAGGCACACAGACACGACCCCCCATTGTTGGTGTCTACAGAGGAGACCCCCGTCCTTTGGGAGCCCCCCCACTTGGACACGTCACCCACG
>NW_011215542.1:0-949 GCF_000146605.3 Meleagris gallopavo
ATAGCGCCTAGGCAACACCAATGTTCATAAATCCATGGGACTCGATGGGATGCATTCATGGATGCTGAGGGAGCTAGCAGAGGTGATTGCTGAACAGCTCTCTGTCATCTTTGAGAGGTCTTGGAGGATGGGGGAGGTGCCTGAAGACTGAAGGATAGCCAATGTCACTCCGGTCTTCAAAAAGGGTAAGAAGGAAGATCTGGGTAATTAAAGTCTAGTCAGCCTCACCTCTGTCCCTGGAAAGGTGATGGAACAGCTTGTGCTGCATGCCATCTCCAGACAACTGGAAGAAAAGGAGGTTATCAGGAGTAGTCAGTGTGGGTTCACCAGGGAGAGGTCATGTTTGACCAACCTGATAGCCTTCTACGATGTTGTCACTGGCTGGGTGGATGGGAGGAGAGCAGTGGATGTAGCCTACCTTGATTTCAGCAAGGTATACTGATACTGTCTCCCACGACATCCTTATAACAAAGCTGAGGAAGTATGGGATAGATGAATGGACAGTGAGATGGGTTGAGAACCGGCTGACTGGCAGAGCACAGAGGGTCGTCATTGGTGGTACAGAGTCCAGTCGGAGACCTGTAACTAGCGGTGTTCCTCAGAGGTTGGTGCTGGGTCCGTTCTTGCTCAACATCTTCATCAATGTCCTTGATGAGGGGATAGTGGCCACCCTCAGCAAGTTTGCTGATGATACGAAGTTGGGAGGATTGACTGACACGCCTGAAGGCTGTGCTGTCATTCAGTGAGATCTGGACAGGCTGGAGAGCTGGGCAGTAAGAAACCCAGATGAGGTTCAACAAAAGCAAGTGTAGAGTCTTATACCTAGGGAGGAATAATTGCATGCACCAATACAGGCTGGGGGATGAGCTGCTGGAGAGGAGGCTCTGCAGAGAGGGACCTGTGTGTCCTGGTGGACAACAGGTTGGCCATGAGCCAGCAGTGTGCCCTC
>NW_011215543.1:0-1087 GCF_000146605.3 Meleagris gallopavo
TGTTCTGTCCATCCGTCCGTCCGTCTGTCCGTCCGTTTCTTGACTGATCCATTGCTGAATCCGTCCGTCCGTTCCTTCGGCCATCCCATCCATTTGTTTCTCCACTGAGCCGTCAGTTGATCTCCATCCGTCCGTCCGTCTGTCCGTCTCTCTGTCCGCTGATCTATCTGCTGATCCATCTGTCCATCCCATCCGTCTGTCCTTCTGTCTCTTTGTCCACCGGTCAACCTCCATCCCTCTGTGCATCCGTCTGTCTGTCCGTCTCTTCATCCGTCCTTTCATTTCTCCGTCTCTCCCTTGATCCGTAGATCAGTTTGTTGACCCACCTGTCCATCCTTCTGTCTGTCCATCCATCCAAACATCCAGCCACGTCTCCACGGGTCCGTCAATCCCTCGGTCCATCTATCCGTCCTTCTGTCCATCCATCCACCCCTCCATCCACCCAAACACCCATTTCTCCATCAATCAATGGAGTCCATCCACCCGTCCATCCGTCCGTCCTTCTGTCCATCTCCTTGTCCATCCCTTGACTCATAGATCCATCAATCGATGATGGATCTGTCCGTCCGTCCATCCTTCTGTCTGTCCGTCTATCCGTTCCTCCATCCATTGATCCATCTGGCCTCCCGTCCACCTCTTTGTCCATCTGTCCCTAACCCACCCGTCCATCCATCCAAACTCCCATTTCTCCATCAACCGGTGGATCCATCCCTCTCTCCGTCCGTCTGTCCATCCCTCCCTCCCTCCCTCCATCCGTCCACCTGTCCATCCATCCATCCGTCCTCCTCTCCATCTCTTTGTCCACCCGTTGACCCATCGCTCCGTCCATCTGTCCATCCCTTTCTCCATCCTTCCCTCCCACCGTTCCCTCCCTCCCAACTCCCATTTCTCCATCAACCGGTGGATCCATCCCTCTCTCCGTCCGTCTGTCCATCCATCCCTCCGTCCACCTGTCCATCCATCCGTCCGTCCTCCTCTCCATCTCTTTGTCCACCCCTTGACCCATCGCTCCGTCCATCTGTCCATCCCTTTCTCCATCCTTCCCTCCCCCCTTTCCCTCCCTCCCCACCTTCCCGTTAATTGCTCC
>NW_011215544.1:0-1067 GCF_000146605.3 Meleagris gallopavo
TCTGGGGACATGGGGACAGCTGGGGACAGCGGGTCACAGCAGGGACAGCGGATTAGGATGGCGTCTGGGGACATGGGGACAGCTGGGGACAGCGGGAACAGCAGGGACAGCGGGTTAGGATGGCGTCTGGGGACATGGGGACAGCTGGGGACAGCGGGTCACAGCAGGGACAGTGGGTTAGGATGGCGTCTGGGGACATGGGGACAGCTGGGGACAGCGGGAACAGCAGGGACAGTGGGTTAGGATGGCGTCTGGGGACATGGGGACAGCTGGGGACAGCCAGACAGGATGTGGATGGGGACAATTTGAGGACAGCCAGACAGGGCATGGGGGCATCTGGGGACACCTGGATAGGAGACAGGGACATCTGGGGACACTTGGGACATGGGGGCACCCAGACCAGAATGGGGACACTTGGGGACACGCAGACATGGCATGGGGTCACCTGAGGACACTCAGTGGATGGGGACACTTGGGGACACCCAAACCGGACATGGGGACACTTGGGGACACCAGGACAGGGTGTGGGGTCACCTGGGGACACCCAGACAGGACATGGGGACACTTGGGGACACCCAGATGGGGCTGTGGGGTCACCTGGGGACACCCAAACCGGACATGGGGACACTTGGGGACACCAGGACAGGGTGTAGGGTCACCTGGGGACAGTCAGGGGACGGGTTCACTTGGGGACACCCAAACCGGACACGGGGACACTTGGGGACACCAGGACAGGGTGTGGGGTCACCTGGGGACACCCAGACAGGACATGGGGACACTTGGGGACACCCAGATGGGGCTGTGGGGTCACCTGGGGACACCCAGACAGGACATGGGGACATTTGGGGACAGGGACACCAGGGATGCCCGGGGCTGCGCAGGGGATGTCAGGGGTGTCCCCAAGGGTGTCCCCATGGGTGTCCCCCCCCCCCAAACCCCACCCACACCCTCTGGAAGCACCCCAGGTGTCACCCTGGGGTCACCCCTGGGTGCTGACTGTCACCCATGGGTGCTGGAGGTGTCCCCCAAAGGCACCGGGGTCCCTCAGCCCTGTGACGACGTCACCC
>NW_011215545.1:0-712 GCF_000146605.3 Meleagris gallopavo
GGGGACAGTGGGGGCAGTGGGGACAGTGGGGACAATGGGGACAGTGGGAACAGTGAGGACAATTGGGGACAATGGGGGGGACAGTGGGGACATTTGGAGACAATGGGGATAATGGGGGCAGTGGGGACAGTGGGGACAATTGGGGACAGTGGGGGCAGTGGGGACAATTGGGGACAATGGGGTCAGTGGGGACAATTGGGGACAGTGGGGACAATGGGGACAGTGGGGACAGTGGGGACAATTGAGGACAGTGGGGGCAGTGGGGACAGTGGGGACAATTAGGGACAATGGGGACAGTGGGGACAGTGGGGACAATTGGAGACAATGGGGACAGTGGGGACAGTGGGACAGTGGGGACAATTGGGGACAAGGACTGGGGACACTAAAAGAAGGATGGGGACAATGGGGACATTGGGGACACAAAAGGAGCAATGGGGACAATGGGGACAGGAGAGGGGACACAAAAGGGGGGGTGGGGACAATGGGGACAGGAGTTGGGGACACTAAGGGAGGGGTGGGGACAGGAGTGGTGACACTAAAAGAGGGATTGGGGACAATGGGGACAGGGATTGGGGACACTAAAAGAGGGATTGGGGACAATGGGGACAGGGATTGGGGACACTAAAAGAAGGTTGGGGACAATGGGGACAATGGGGACACAAAAGGAGCAATGGGGACAATGGGGACAGGAGAGGGGACACAAAAGGGGGGG
>NW_011215546.1:0-758 GCF_000146605.3 Meleagris gallopavo
AGAGTGTCCCCAACGTGTCCCCAACGTGTCCCCAGAGTGTCCCCAGAGTGTCCCCAAAGTGTCCCCAGGGTGTCCCCAACGTGTCCCCAGAGTGTCCCCAAAGTGTCCCCAAAGTGTCCCCAGAGTGTCCCCAGAGTGTCCCCAAAGTGTCCCCAAAGTGTCCCCAACGTGTCCCCAGAGTGTCCCCAACGTGTCCCCAACGTGTCCCCAGAGTGTCCCCAGAGTGTCCTAAATGTGTCCCCAAAGGGTTCCCAGAGTGTCCCTTATGGGACCCCAGAGTGTCCCCAGAGTGTCCCCAGAGTGTCCCCAAAGGGTCCCCAGAGTGTCCCCAGAGTGTCCCCAGAGTGTCCCTTATGGGACCCCAGAGTGTCCCCAGAGTGTCCCCAAAGTGTCCCCAAAGGGTCCCCAAAGTGTCCCCAGAGTGTCCCCAAAGTGTCCCCAAAGGGTCCCCAAAGTGTCCCCAGAGTGTCCCCAGAGTGTCCCCAAAGGGTCCCCAAAGTGTCCCCAGAGTGTCCCCAACATGTCCCTTATGGGACCCCAAAGTGTCCCCAAAGTGTCCCCAGAGTGTCCTGAGGGTGTCCCGATAGTGGCCCCAAAGTGTCCCCAGGGTGTCCCCAAAGTGTCCCCAGAGTGTCCCCAAAATGTCCCCAGAGTGTCCCTTATGGGACCCCAAAGTGTCTTCAAAGGGTCCCCAAAGTGTCCTCAAAGTGTCCCCAAAGTGTCCCCAGAGTGTCCCCAAAGTGTCCCCAAAGTGTCCC
>NW_011215547.1:0-902 GCF_000146605.3 Meleagris gallopavo
CTGCCTGCCTCCCCATGTGAATGCAAATTGATCTTGCGATTTTTCAGTAATTGGGATACTGAAGAACGCATTTGCTAAATCTAGGACGCAATGATAGGCTTTTATCTCCCTACTCAATGTGTCCATTAGGGAGGCAATATTGGATACGGCTGCATGAATAGGCAGCGTGACCTTATTTAATTCCCTGTAATCCACTGTCATTCTCCACGTGCCATCCGACTTTCGCACTGGCCACATGGGGGAATTATATGGGCTGTGGGCAGGTCTTATAATGCCCACTTTTTCTAATTCCTGTACCGTCTTCGATATTTCATCTTGCCCACCCGGGAGTCTATACAGTCTCACATTAGTAATCCGGCACGGTTTCGGCAGGCAAATTGGCCCATGTTTCGCATGGCCTCTTAATATTGCCTGCACCGCCTGGATACTGATACATCTCTGTCGAAGTCTGAACTCTCCCACGGTTGTCTGGAGAGCCAGACCCCATAGAATATCTATGCCCAAGATGTATTCCTGGACTGGGGCAATAGATACCTTATACTTCTGGGGTGGGAGAGCCCAAACCCCAATTTCAACCATGTTTGGGTGACAGGAATAGTCTGTCCCCCAAAACCACCAATCATCACTCTGTCTCCATCAAATTTGGTTGGATCTCTGTAGATAATTGATGTTTCTGCTCTAGTGTCCACTAACGCCATAACTCACTGAATATTTTTTCAGGACCAATAAATCGTTAATTCTACATAGGGCCTCTGGTCCCGTCAGGAGGCCCTAGGGGGACTAACATCCCTTGTCACACCATGAATTGTGCTATGGCCAATTCTTTTGCCTCCAATGGTTCAGGCATCGTGGCCCGATACACCTCAGAAGGTTTTTTTTTCCTATTGGGGACTATAAATTCT
>NW_011215548.1:0-860 GCF_000146605.3 Meleagris gallopavo
GACTGGTGGCCTTCAACCATGGGGTCGACCCAACTCAAGACCCAACGATGGCCGTGGGGCACCTGTGAGGCACCCAGGGGTGCTATGGGGCGCCTATAGGTGCTATGGGGCACCTATACGGTGCTATGGGGACACCTCAGAGACAACCAGGGATCGCTATGGGGTTTCAGTAACACACAAAAAATGGGACTGGTGGCCTTCAACCATGGGGTGGACCCAACTCAAGACCCAACGTTGGCCGTGGGGCGGCTGTGGGGCAGATGTGGGGCACCTATAGGTGCTATGGGGCACCTATAGGTGCTATGGGGACACCTCAGAGACAACCAGGGATCGCTATGGGGTTTCAGTAACACACAAAAACTGGGACTGATGGTCTTCAGCCACTGGGTCGACCCAACTCAAGACCCAACGTTGGCCGTGGGGCGGCCGTGGGGCAGATGTGGGGCACCCAGGGGTGCTGTGGGGCACCTGTAGGTGCTATGGGGACACCTCAGAGACAACCAGGGATCGCTATGGGGCTTCAGTAACACACAAACAACAGGACTGGTGGCCTTCAACCATGGGGTGGACCCAACTCAAGACCCAACGTTGGCCATGGGGCAGCTGTGGGGCAGCTGTGGGGCACCCAGGGTGCTATGGGGCACCTATAGGTGCTATGGGGACACCTCAGAGACAACCAGGGATCGCTATGGGGTTTCAGTAACACACAAAAAATGGGACTGATGGTCTTCAGCCACTGGGTCGACCCAACTCAAGACCCAACGTTGGCCGTGGGGCAGCTGTGGGGCACCTATAGGTGCTATGGGGCACCCGTGGGTGCTATGGGGACACCTCAGAGACAACCAGGGATCGCTATGGGG
>NW_011215549.1:0-883 GCF_000146605.3 Meleagris gallopavo
TGCCATGATGTGCCATGATTTGCCATGATGTGCCATGGTGTGCCATGATGTGCCATGATTTGCCATGATGTGCCATGGTGTTCCATGATGTGCCATGATGTGCCATGGTGTGCCATGGTGTGCCATGATGTGCCATGGTGTGCCATGGTGTTCCATGATGTGCCATGGTGTTCCATGGTGTGCCATGGTGTTCCATGGTGTGCCATGATGTGCCATGATGTGCCATGGTGTGCCATGGTGTTCCATGATGTGCCATGGTGTGCTGTGGTGTTCCATGGTGTGCCATGGTGTGCCATGATTTGCCATGATGTGCCATGGTGTTCCATGGTGTTCCATGATGTGCCATGATGTGCCATGGTGCCACAGTGTGCCATGGTGTGCCATGATGTGCCATGGTGTCACAGTGTGCCACGGCCATGCATTGCTGTGGATGCGCTGTGGCCATACAGTGACATGAATGTGCCATGGAAGTGTCATGGAATGGCCATAAATGTGTCACGGATGTATCATGGCTATATCGCGGCTGTAACATAGAAGTGCTGTGGCCACGCAGTGCCATGCAGTACTGCACACTGCCATGCAGTTCCATGCAGTACTGCACACTGCCATGCAGTTCCATGCAGTACTGCACACTGCCATGCAGTTCCATGCAGCACAGTGCTGTGCTCGCCCCCCACGGCCGCCGCATTCCTCCCAGCACAGCGCAGTGACTCACAGCAGACATTTGTCATTTGGCTGCAGGAAGTTGGAGCGGTGCGGGGCTTTTGTTCGCAGAGCTGCTGGCTCAGCACAGCCCGCACGGATGGTGGCAATGTAACCAGCACTGCCCTGCACACACACACACACACACACACACACACGCACACACACGTGCACCACCCCC
>NW_011215550.1:0-1122 GCF_000146605.3 Meleagris gallopavo
GGGTCAGGAGGAGAAGGGAAATGGGGTCGGAAATCCCATATAGGATCGAGGTGGGAGGAATGGGGTCGGAAATCCCAAATGGGGTCAAGATGGGAGGAATGGGGTCAGAGATCCCATATAGGGTCAGGAGGAGAAGGGAAATGGGGTCAGAGATCCCATATGGGGTCAGGATGGGAGGAATGGGGTCAGAGATCCCATATGGGGTCAGGATGGGAGGAATGGGGTCAGAGATCCCATATGGGGTCAGGATGGGAGGAATGGGGTCAGAGATCCCATATAGGGTCAGGAGGAGAAGGGAAATGGGGTCGGAAATCCCATATGGGGTCAGAACGGGAGGAATGGGGTCAGAGATCCCATATGGGGTCAGGATGGGAGGAATGGGGTCAGAGATCCCATATAGGGTCAGGAGGAGAAGGGAAATGGGGTTGGAAATCCCAAATGGGGTCAGGATGGGAGGAATGGGGTCAGAGATCCCATATGGGGTCAGGAGGAGAAGGGAAATGGGGTCAGAAACCCCATATGGGGTCGGAGGACCCAAAACCCCATATAGGACTGGAGAACCCGAAATCCCATATAGGACTGGAGGACCGGAACCAGGATCTCCGTATAGGATTGGAGGACCAGAAACCCCATATGGGGTCGGAGGACCCAAAATCCCATATGGGGTTGGAGGACCGGAACCAGAAATCCCAAATGGGATCAGGAGAAGAAGAGAAGTCAGACCAGAAACCCCATATGGGGTCAGAGGACCCAAAACCCCATATGGGGTCGGAGGACCCGAAATCCCATATAGGACTGGAGGACCGGGACCAGGATCTCCATATGGGGTCGGAGGACCAGAAAGGGGATCTCCATATAGGATTGGAGGAGCAGAGACCCCAAATGGGGTCGGAGGACCCGAAATCCCATATAGGACTGGAGGACCCGAAATCCCATATAGGACTGGAGGACCGGAACCAGGATCTCCATATGGGGTCGGAGGACCAGAAAGGGGATCTCCATATAGGATTGGAGGAGCAGAGACCCCAAATGGGGTCGGAGGACCCAAAACCCCATATGGGGTTGGAGGACCCAAAATCCCATATAGGACTGGAGGACCGGAACCAGGATCTCCATATGGGG
>NW_011215551.1:0-696 GCF_000146605.3 Meleagris gallopavo
CATCCACCCTTCAGCTCCACGTGGGGGTGGAGCGACTCACTGGACACCAGCTGGCTGACGGTGGGGGTCTCCGAGCAGGTGATGGGGATGGGGGTCGGGGTCGCCTTGGCTGCTGGGGCTGGGCTGGCGATGACCACGGCTGGTTGGGACAGCGCTGGGGCCGGCTGGATGGGCTGCACCTGGGGGTCAGAGCAGTGTTCCAAACCCAGCCCCACAGCATCCCTATGGGGAGACTGTCAACCTGCTGCTCCCAGGGGAACATGGGAACAACAGTGTCCCCAGCCCATTCCCACAGCATCCCTATGGGGCGATTGTCACCCTACTGAGACCAGGAACACATGGGAGGACAGCAGTGCCCCCAACCCAGCCCCACAGCATCCCTATGGGGAGACTGTCACCCTACTGAGACCAGGAACACATGGGAGGTCAGCAGTGTCCCCAGCCCAGCCCCACAGCATCCCTATGGGGAGACTGTCAACCTGCTGCTTCCAGGGGAGCATGGGAACAACAGTGTCCCCAGCCCATTCCCACAGCATCCCTATGGGGTGACTGTCACCCTATTGAGACCAGGAACACATGGGAGGACAGCAGTGCCCCCAGCCCAGCCCCACAGCATCCCTATGGGGTGACTGTCACCCTACTGAGACCAGGAACACATGGGAGGACAGCAGTGCCCCCAACCCAGCCCCACAGCAT
>NW_011215552.1:0-643 GCF_000146605.3 Meleagris gallopavo
AAAAGGGGTATTTTTGTGTAAAAACAAATATTTGTGGGAGAAAAAGGGGTATTTTGGTGTAAAAAGGTATTTGTGTGAGAAAACGGGGTATTTTTGTGTAAAAACAGGTGTTTGTGGGAGAAAAGGGTAATTTTCGTGTAAAAACAGGTATTTTTGGGAGAAAAAGGGGTATTTTCGTGTAAAAACAGGTATTTGTGGGAGAAAAGGGTTATTTTTGTGTAAAACAGGTATTTCTTGGAGAAAAAGGGTTATTTTCGTGTAAAAGAGGTATTTCTTGGAGAAAAAGGGGTATTTTCATGTAAAAACAGGTATTTGTGTGAGAAAAAGGGGTATTTTCGTGTAAAAACAGGAATTTGTGTTAGAAAAAGGGGTATTTTCGTGTGAAAACAGGTATTTGTTGGAAGAAAAAGGGGTATTTTCCTGTAAAGGCAGGTATTTGTGTTAGAAAAAGGGGTATTTTCGTGTAAAAAGAGGTATTTGTGGGAGAAAAAGGGGTATATTCGTGTAAAAACGGGTATCTGTGTTAGAAAAATGGGTATTTTTTTGTAAAAACGGGTATTTCTTCGAGAAAAAGGGGTATTTTCGTGTAAAAAGTGGTATTTCTTGGAGAAAAAGGGGTATTTTGGTGTAAAAACAGGTATTT
>NW_011215553.1:0-692 GCF_000146605.3 Meleagris gallopavo
CCAAACCCCAAATCTATGGGGCACACAGACCCCAAACCCCACAGATTCAGCACTCAGGACCCCAAACCCCAAATCTATGGGGCACACCACTCCCAAACCCCACAGATTCTGCACTCAGGACCTCAAACCCCAAATCTATGGGGCACCTCAACCCCAAACCCTACAGATTCAGCACTCAGGACCCCAAACCCCAAATCTATGGGGCACACAGATCCCAAACCCCACAGATTCAGCACTCAGGACCCCAAATCCCAAATCTATGGGGCACACAGCCCCCAAACCCCACAGATTCAACATTCAGGACCCCAAATCCCAAATCTATGGGGCACACAGACCCCAAACCCCACAGATTCTGCACTCAGGACCCCAAACCCCAAATCTATGGGGCACACAGACCCCAAACCCCACAGATCTGCACTCAGGACCCCAAACCCCATAGATCTGTCACACCAGACCCCAAACCCCAAATCTATGGGGCACACAGACCCCAAACCCCACAGATCTGCACTCAGGACCCCAAACCCCAAATCTATGGGGCACACAGACCCCAAACCCCACAGATTCAGCACTCAGGACACCAAACCCCATAGATCTGTCACACCAGACCCCAAACCCTAAATCTATGGGGCACACAGACCCCAAACCCCACAGATCTGCACTCAGGACCCCAAACCCCATAGATTTATCACGCC
>NW_011215554.1:0-1194 GCF_000146605.3 Meleagris gallopavo
CCCATTTATTCCATAGCAGCACCCATGGGTGCCCCAGAATCCCATTAATCCTATAGGAGCACCCATGGGTGCCACCTGACCCCACTTATTCCATAGCAGCACCCATGGGTGCCCCCGGATCCCATTTATCCCATAGCAGCACCCATGGGTGCCTCAGATTCCATTTATCCTATATAGAAGCACCCATGGGTGCCCCCAGACCCCATTTATCCCATAGCAGCACCGATGGGTGCCCCAAAATTCCAAATCATACATAGCAGCACCCATGGGTGCACCCGGATCCCATTTACTCCACAGCAACACCCATGGGTGCCCCCAGACCCACTTCATCCCATAGCGGCACCCATGGGTGCCACCACACCCATTTATTCCATAGCAGCACCCATGGGTGCCCCTGGATCCCATTTATCCCATAGTAGCAACCATGGGTGCCCCCGACCCAATTCATCCCATAGCAACACCCATGGGTGGTGCCCTCAGACCCCATTTATGCTATAGGAGCACCCATGGGTGCCCCAAAATTTCAAATCCTCCATAGCAGCACCCATGGGTGCCCCCAGACCCCATTTATTCCATAGCAGCACCCATGGGTGCCCCGAAATTCCAAATCATACATAGCAGCACCCATGGGTGCACCCGGATCCCATTTATTCCAGAGGAGCACCCATGGGTGCCCCTGGATAGCTTTTATCCCATAGCAACGCCCATGGGTGCCCCCAGACCCACTTCATCCCATAGCAGCACCCATGGGTGCCCCCGGATCCCATTTATCCCACAGCAACACCCATGGGTGCCCCCAGACCCCTTTTATGCTATAGGAGCACCCATGGGTGCCATGAGACCCCATTTATCCCATAGCAGCACCCATGGGTGCCCCCAGATCCCTTTTATGCTATAGGAGCACCCATGGGTGCCATGAGACCCCATTTATCCCATAGCAGCACCCATGGGTGTCCCCAGACCCCATTTATCCCATAGATGCCATTTATTCTATAGGAGCACCCATGGGTGCCCAGGATCCCATTTATCCCATACATGGGTGCCCCTGGATGCCATTTATTCCATAGGAGCACCCATGGGTGCCCCCAGGCCCTTTTATCCCATAGCAGCACCCATGGGTGCCCCCAGACCCATTTATCCCATAGGAGCACCCACGGGTGCCCCAAACCCTAGATACACCAAGGCAGCACCCAT
>NW_011215555.1:0-690 GCF_000146605.3 Meleagris gallopavo
ATTTCACCCCAAATCCCCCAACCCCAAACCCCAACCTGACATTATTTAACACGAACACCCCAAATCCCACCAGTATTTCCTCTCACCGCCCCAAATCCCACTCATACCGCCCCCAACCCCAAATGCCTCGCGTTCCCAAATCCCACATCAGCCTCATTTCCTCCCAGAGCCCCCAAATCCCAAACCGACGTCATTAAAGCTCTGAGTCCCGAACCGAAGGAATTTGGCCCCAAATCGCCCCTAATTAAGAAAACCCTTTTCTCGTTTCATCGCACGGCTTTTCCTCGTTAACGAGATACCACCCATCCCCTCTCCCCCTTTAATTAATTACACGAGGAAAGCGAACATTAACGACTTCCCGCGCGTCAATTTGCCTCGATCCCACAGCCCTTAATTACCCCTCTGTGCCCTAATTAACCCCAGGGAGCCGATCCCACCCCTAACGACCAACCAGGAAACAACAGCAGGATGAAGTCCTGCTGGCTAATTAAGCTTGACGAGCCGCCAGCTCTCCTTAATTGGGCTTAATTGCGCTTTCCTGCAGATGTTTCCTATGGGGCGGATTTGGGGTCAGTTGTGGGGTCGGGTTCCCCTTACGGGAACCTCGCAGGACTCCAAGCTCACTGCCTTTATTCCTGTTTGCATTTCGAGTTCTGTTGCATATTTTTATTATTTATATTTTATTTCTAT
>NW_011215556.1:0-634 GCF_000146605.3 Meleagris gallopavo
TAAGGAAACCCCAGAAAACCCCATTGGGACCCCATACGGACCCCAGAAGGACCCATAGAACCCATAGGGACCCATAGGGACCCCCAGACCCCATAAGGACCCATAGAGACCCCATAGGGACCTGTAGACCCCATAGAGACCCCACAAACCCCATAGAGACCCATAGGGACCCCCAGACCCCATAAGGACCCATAGAGACCCCATAGGGAACCATAGATCCTATACAGACCTCATAGGGACCTGTAGACCCCATAGAGACCCCACAAACCCCATAGAGACCCATAGGGACCCCCAGACCCCATAAGGACCCATAGCTATCCCATAGGGAACCATAGATCCCATACGGACCCCATAGGGACCTGTAGACCCCATAGAGACCCCACAAACCCTATAGAGACCCATAGGGAACCCCAGACCCCATAAGGACCCATAGAGACCCCATAGGGAACCATAGATCCCATAGGGATCCCATTGATTCCATAGGGACCCCATAGAGACCTCATAGATCCCATAGGGATCCCATTGATTCCATAGGGACCCCATAGGAACCATAGGGACCCCACTGACCCCATAGTCACCCCACTGACCCCATAGGGACCCCATAAACCCCCAAACCCCACTCAGATCCCACTGA
>NW_011215557.1:0-600 GCF_000146605.3 Meleagris gallopavo
GTCAGAGGTCACGGAGGGGTCGAAGGGGGGGTGGGGGCGTGGGAGGAGGGTCAAAGGTTGTAGGGTGGAGGGTTGTGGAAGTGAGGGGTCGTGGGGTCAGAGGTTATGGGGAGGTCAGGGGTCGTGGGGCAAGGGTCACGAAGGTGAAAGTGAGGGGTTGTGGGGTCAAAGGTCATGGGGAGGTCAAGGGTCGTGGGGCAAGGGTCACGAAGGTGAAAGTGAGGGGTTGTGGGGTCAAAGGTTATGGGGAAGTCAAGGGTTGTGGGTCAAGGGTCACGGAGGTGAAAGTAAGGGGTTGTGGGGTCAAAGGTCATGGGGAGGTCAGGGGTCGTGGGGCAAGGGTCACGAAGGTGAAAGTGAAGGGTCATGGGTCAAAGGTTATGGGGAGGTCAAGGGTCGTGGGTCAAGGGTCACAAACGCGAAATTGAGGGGTCGTGGGGTCAAGGGTCATGGGAAGTCAAGGGACGTGAGGTCACGTGGAGGTCAAGTGTCATAGGGTGAAGGGTCACAGTAGGATCAAAGGTCACAGGAGAGGTCAAAGGTCATTGAAGGGGTCAAAGGTCACAGGAGACTTCAGGCAATAACTTTGGAACGGATTCG
>NW_011215558.1:0-596 GCF_000146605.3 Meleagris gallopavo
TTGGGTTGGAAGGGTCCTTAAAGATCATAGTGACATAGTATGGTTGGGCTGGAAAGGTCCTTAAAGATCATAGAGACATAGTATGGTTGGGCTGGAAAGGTCCTTAAAGATAATAGAGACATAGCATGGTTGGGCTGGAAAGGTCCTTAAAGATCATAGTGACATAGCATGGTTGGGTTGGAAGAGTCCTTAAAGATCATAGTGACATAGCATAGTTGGGCTGGAAGGGTCCTTCAAGATCATAGAGACATAGCATGGTTGGGCTGGAAAGGTCCTTAAAGATCATAGTGACATAGCATAGTTGGGCTGGAAGGGTCCTTCAAGATCATAGAGACATAGCATGGTTGGGTTGGAAGAGTCCTTAAAGATCATAGTGACATAGCATAGTTGGGCTGGAAAGGTCCTTCAAGATCATAGAGACATAGCATGGCTGGGCTGGAAGAGTCCTCCAAGATTGTAGAACCGTAGAAGTGTTGGGTTGGACGGGTCCTTCCTGGTCAATGGGCGGCTGTGTGTAATCAGCACGGCTCCCACGAGAAGCCTGCTTTCTGTGGGTCACACCAGGAGCCCACAGGGCCGGGTGACGGAGCACCCGG
>NW_011215559.1:0-600 GCF_000146605.3 Meleagris gallopavo
TGTGGGGTGATAGTGGGGTCTATGGGGCGACAGCGGGGTCTGTGGGGTGACAGTGGGGTCTATGGGGCCACAATAGGTTCTATGGGGTGGCAATGGGGTCTACGGGGTGGCAATAGGTTCTATGGGCTGATGAGGGCTCTATGGGGTTACAGTGGGTTCTATGGGGCCACAATAGGTTCTATGGGGTGCCGAGGGCTCTATGGGGTGACAATGGGTTCTATGGGGTGCTGAGGGCTCTATGGGGTGACAGTGGGGTCTATGGGGCCACAATAGGCTCTATGGGGTGACAGTGGGTTCTATGGGGTGCCGAGGGCTCTATGGGGCCACAATAGGTTCTATGGGGTGACAATGGGGTCTATGGGGTGATGAGGGCTCTATGGGGTGCCGATGGCTCTATGGGGTGACAATGGGGTCTATGGGGTGCCGAGAGCTCTATGGGGTGACAATGGGTTCTATGGGGTGACAATAGGTTCTATGGGGTGCCGAGGGCTCTATGGGGTAACAATGGGGTCTATGGGGTGACAATGGGCTCTATGGGGTGCCGAGGGCTCTATGGGGCCACAATAGGTTCTATGGGGTGACAATGGGGTCTATGGGGTG
>NW_011215560.1:0-2472 GCF_000146605.3 Meleagris gallopavo
AAACAGGAGCCGGGGGAACGGCCGCGAGCTTTGGGTTGGGCACGAGGAAGAATTTCTCCTCTCCGGGCTCAGGGGCTGCAATGAGGGGCTGCTGGAGGCCACCGAGAGGCGCCTGGACGAGAAGCCACGAGATGTGGGCTGGTTGTGGCAGCGATTCTCCGATTCCAAGATTCTGAGATTCCAAGACTCCAAGATTCTGAGATTCTATGATTCTGTGATTCCAAGACTCCAAGATTCTGAGATTCTATGATTCTGTGATTCCAAGATTCCAAGATTCTGAGATTCTATGATTCTGTGATTCCAAGATTCCAAGACTCCAAGATTCTGAGATTCTATGATTCCAAGATTCCAAGATTCCAAGACTCCAAGATTCTGAGATTCTATGATTCTGTGATTCCAAGACTCCAAGATTCTGAGATTCTATGATTCTGTGATTCCAAGATCCCAAGACTCCAAGATTCTGAGATTCTATGATTCTGTGATTCCAAGATTCCAAGACTGCAAGATTCTGAAATTCTATGATTCTCAGATTCTCAGATTCTAAAATTCCCAGATTCTAGGATTCCAAGCTTCCAGGATTTATTGATCCGGTGATTTTATGATCCTACGATTCCAAGATTTTAGGATTTTAAGATTTGATGACCCCAACATTCTGAAATCCCAAGATTCTCAGATTCCACGATTCTGCGATTCTAAGATTCCAAGATTTTAAGATTCCATGATTCCAACATTCCAAGATTCTAAAATTCCAAGATCCTATGATTCTAAGGCTGTATGGTTCTATGATTCTGTGACTCTACGATTCTATGATTCCAACATTCCAAGATTCCAACATTCCAAGATTCTATGACTCCAAGATTCTAAAATTCGATGATTCTATCATTCTAAGATTCTCAGATTCTATGATTCCAAGATTCCAAGTCTGCAAGATTCTAAGATTCTCAGATTCTCAGATTCCAAGATTCTAGATTCTAAGACTCTAGGATTCTAGGATTCTGAGATTCCAAGATTCTATGATTCCGAGATTCTAAGATTCTGTCATTCTCAGATTCCAAGATTTTAAGATTCTATGATTCCAACATTCCATGATTCCATGATTCCAAGATTCTATGATTGTAAGATTCTAAGACTCCAAGATTCTAAAATTTCAAGATTCTAAAATTCTATGGTTCCAAGATTCCAAGACTCCAAGATCCTAAAATTCTTTGATGGGAAAATTCAATGATTCTATGATTCTCAGATTCTGAGATTCCGAGATTCCAAGTTGCCAAGATTCTGAGATTCTGTGATTCTGTGATTCCAAGATTCCAAGGCTCCAAGATTCTCAGATTCCATGATTGTGAGATTCTAAGATTCTCAGATTCCAAGATTCTAGATTCTAAGACTCTAGGATTCTAGGATTCTAAGATTCTGAGATTCCAAGATTCCAAGATTCCAAGATTCTGTGATTCTCAGATTCCCAGATTCTGAGATTTTAAGATTCTATGATTCCAAGATCCCAAGATTCCAAGATTCCATGATTGTAAGATTCTAAGATTCTAAGATGCCAAGATTCTAAGATTCAATGATTCTGAGATTCTAAGATTCAATGATTCCAAGATTTGATGATTCCAACATTTCAAGATTCCAGGATTCTATGATTCCATGATTCCAAGATTCTATGATTCTATGATTCCAAGTTTCCAAGATTCCAAGATTCTAGGACTCTAAGATTCTGACATTCCGAGATTCTGAGATTCTGAGATTTTAAGATTCTGAGATTCCAAGATTCAGAGATTCTGAGATTGTAAGATTCTGAGATTCCAAGATTCGATGATTCCAAGATTCCGAGATTCTGAGATTCTGAGATTTTAAGATTCTGAGATTCCGAGATTCTGAGATTCCGAGATTCTGAGATTTTAAGATTCTGAGATTCCAAGATTCCGAGATTCCGAGATTCTGAGATTCTGAGATTTTAAGATTCTGAGATTCCAAGATTCGATGATTCCGAGATTCTGAGATTCCGAGATTCTGAGATTCTGAGATTTTAAGATTCTGAGATTCCAAGATTCCGAGATTCTGAGATTCCAAGATTCTGAGATTTTAAGATTCTGAGATTCCAAGATTCAGAGATTCTGAGATTCTGAGATTCCAAGATTCTGAGATTCTGAGATTCCAAGATTCTGAGATTCTGAGATTTTAAGATTCCGATATTCCGAGATTTCTGAGATTTCAAGATTCTGAGATTCCAAGATTCCGAGATACTGAGATTCCGAGATTCCAAGATTCTGAGATACTGAGATTTTTAGATTCTGAGATTCCAAGATTCCAGGATTCTGAGATTCCGAGATTCCGAGATTTTAAGATTCCAAGATTCTGAGATTCCGAGATTCCAGGATTCCGAGATTCCAGGATTCCGAGATCCGGTGCTTTCAGGATTCCCGGATTCGCAGACGACACAAACTGGGGATTCGGGATTTGGGGCTGCGCTGC
>NW_011215560.1:3320-5039 GCF_000146605.3 Meleagris gallopavo
CTGATAAGGACTGATAAGGGCTGATAGGGGCTGATAGGGGCTGATAATGGGCTGATAGGGGCCAATAGGGACTGATAAGGACTGATAAGGGCTGATAAGGGCTGATAAGGGCTGATAGGGGCTGATAAGGGGCTGATAAGGGGCTGATAAGGACTGATAGGGGCCAATAGGGACTGATAAGGGCTGATAAGGGGCTGATAAGGACTGATAAGGACTGATAGGGGCTGATAGGGGCTGATAAGGGGCTGATAGGGGCCAATAGGGACTGATAAGGACTGATAAGGGCTGATAAGGGCTGATAGGGGCTGATAAGGGGCTGATAAGGACTGATAAGGGCTGATAAGGGCTAATAGGGGCTGATAGGGGCCAATAGGGACTGATAAGGACTGATAAGGGGCAGATAAGGGGCTGATAAGGACTGATAGGGGCCAATAGGGACTGATAAGGACTAATAAGGGGCTGATAGGAGCTGATAAGGGATCATTAGTGGCTGATAAGGGATCATAAGGGCTGACAGGGGCTGATAGGAGCTGATAAGGGCCGTTAGGGGCTGACAGGGGCTGATAAGGGCTGATAGGAGCTGATAGGGGCCAATAGGGACTGATAAGGACTGATAAGGGCTGATAAGGACTGATAGGGGCTGACAGGGACTGATAAGGGCTGATAAGGGCCAATAGGGGCTGATAAGGGATCATAAGGGCTGATGGGGCTGATAAGGGGCTGATAGGAGCTGATAAGGGCCAATAGGGGCTGATAAGGGATCATAAGGGCTGATAAGAGGCTGATAAGGGCTGATAAGGGGCTGATAAGGGGCTGATAAGGGCTGATAGGGGCTGATAGGGGGCTGATAAGGGCCAATAGGGACTGATAAGGACTGATAAGGGGCTGATAGGGGCTGATAAGGGCTGATAAGGGCTGATAGGGGCCAATAGGGACTGATAAGGGCTAATAAGGGGCTGATAGGAGCTGATAAGGGCCAATAGGTGCTGATAAGGGGTGATAGGGGCTGATAAGGGGCTGATAGGAGCTGATAAGGGCTGATAGGGGCTGATAAGGGGTGATAGCGGCTGATAAGGGGCTGATAGGGGCTGATAAGGGGCTGATAGGAGCTGATAAAGGCCAATAGGTGCTGAAAAGGGGCTGATAGGTGCTGATAAGGGGCGATAGGGGCTGATAAGGGATCATAAGGGCTGACGGGGCTGATAAGGGGCCAATAGGGGCTGATAAGGGGTGATAGGGGCTGATAAGGGGCTGATAGGGGCTGATAAGGGGCTGATAGGAGCTGATAAAGGCCAATAGGTGCTGAAAAGGGGCTGATAGGTGCTGATAAGGGGCTGATAGGGGCTGATAAGGGGCTGATAAGGGGCTGATAGGGGCTGATAAGGGGCCGATAGGGGCTGATAGGGGCCAATAGGGGCTGATAGGGGCCAATAGGTGCTGATAAGGGCCAATAGGTGCTGATAAGGGGCTGATAGGGGCTGATCAGGGCCAATAGGTGCTGATAAGGGGCTGATAGGGGCTGATAAGGGGCTGATAGGGGCTGATAGGGGGCTGATAGGGGCTGATAAGGGGCTGATAGGGGCTGATAGGGGCCAATAGGTGCTGATAAGGGGCTGACAGGGGCTGATAAGGGGCTGATAGGAGCTGATAAGGGCCAATAGGGGCTGATAAGGGGCCAATAGGGGCTGATAAGGGCCAATAGGTGCTGATAAGGGGCTG
>NW_011215561.1:0-332 GCF_000146605.3 Meleagris gallopavo
ATGGGCCTCGATGTCCCCAGATTGGGTCTCACTGCCCCCAAATGGGCCTCGATGTCCCCAAATCGGGTCTCAGTGTCCCCAAATTGCGTTGCATTGTCCCCAAATCGGGTCCCATTGTCCCCAAATGGGCCTCGGTGTCCCCAAATCGGGTCCCATTGTCCCCAAATGGGTCTCAATGTCCCCAAATCGGGTCCCATTGTCCCCAAATGGGTCTCAATGTCCCCAAATCGGGTCCCACCGTCCCCAAATGGGTCTCAATGTCCCCAAATCGGGTCCCACCGTCCCCAAATGGGTCTCAATGTCCCCAAATCGGGTCCCATTGTCCCCAAATG
>NW_011215562.1:0-1672 GCF_000146605.3 Meleagris gallopavo
AATATAATTTTCCATAGGGAACCCCCGACTTCATGTCACTCCTATTGCAAGCTGCATGTATCCAACACACCCATGGCAATGAGTCACCCTGCGACACGTCGCTCCTTGGAGGTGTGAGCAGTTTGGTGAGGAAGTCCGAAGATCCTGAGAGTATTCCAATGCTGCTGGTCTGTAACCAAAGGGAAAAATAAGTGCATTTCACTACGGACAAACCGAGTCAGAATCGAGCGATGCCGCTGCCTTGATACCAGAGGTGTATGCTATAAAAGAACCGGTAAAAAAATCTTGTAAATCACACACTCATCTTTAATATCATCGAAAGAAAATAGTTAAGAATGCGAGAACTGTTTACAGATTAAAAAAATATCTTTGAAACCATCTGATCTTAAAAATAGACAATAGTAGTGAGGCTTAAAATACAACCACTCGCATCAAAATGTTCCCAAAGCAGCACCTCGCGCCCCGTTAGGATAACGCCTCGGTCGTTAGGAAGGTGGGGTGGGTTGGAGGAGTCACTTTGTCACAATCCGAGTCCAACACAGCTTTCCCTTTGCTGGAGGACGCCGAGCAATCCTGGTGGGAGCCCTCGGTGAGCTTGGAGGAGGAGCGCGCCATCGAGCCGCTGTGGCTCCCGTTGGTTTGCGAGCAGACGTTGCTGACTTTCGCCGCTTTGTTTTTGTGGTGGTTGTTGTAGACTTTGTACTTCATCAGGAGGATGAAAATGAAGACGAGCACCGACGCCACGATGATGCCCCCGATGATGATGATCATGGTGCCCCCGAGGAACTGGGCGTGGAGGGAACGGCACTGCTTGTACTCCTCCTGGGTGGTGAACTGCACGCAGCCGATCACCCTGGTTGCGGTCAGAGATGTCAGCCCATCGTCGTACACGGCCAGGACGCAGAGGTCGTACTCACGTCCTGCAACCAGATCAGTCAAGAAGAAGGATTTACTAGCAGCTGGGATCATCCTGGAAGAGAGAATACGTACAGTAAACATCCAAGTGGGTCAAACCTTCGGATTCCTCTTCTGTCTACTCGGTGGTAACCGGCCCGCCGCACGGGTTGGAGCTGGATGGGCTTTAAGGTCCCCTCCAACCCGATCTTCTGGGACCTCAGAGGTCCCCCCGACCCAACCGTTGGAGAATCCCATGGTTCTATGACCCTTAAGGTCCCTCCAGCCCAACCACTGTAGGATCCCATGGATCTGGGATTCCTAAGGTCACTTCCAACCCAACCACTGTAGGATCCCATGGTTCTATGACCCTTAAGGTCCCTCCAACCCAACCACTGCAGGATCTCATGGTTCTATGACCCTTAAGGTCCCTCCAGCCCAACCACTGCAGGATCCCATGGTTCTATGATCCTTAAGGTCCCTCCAGCCCAACCACTGTAGGATCTCATGGTTCTATGACCCTTAAGGTCCCTCCAGCCCAACCACTGTAGGATCCCATGGTTCTGTGATATTCAAGATCCCCTCCAACCCAACCACTGCAGGATCTCATGGTTCTATGACCCTTAAGGTCCCTCCAACCCAACCACTGTAGGATCCCATGGTTCTATGACCCTTAAGGTCCCTCCAGCCCAACCACTGTAGGATCTCATGGTTCTATGACCCTTAAGGTCCCTCCAACCCAACCACTGCAGGATCTCATGGTTCTATGACCCTTAAG
>NW_011215563.1:0-1914 GCF_000146605.3 Meleagris gallopavo
GGCGATGACAGAGGAGGAACTGCGGCAGCTGAAGGTGGGAAGGGAGGAGGGCGGCTCCGCCCCCATCGACCCCAATGACCCCATTGACCCTATTGGTCCTATTGGTCCTACTGACCCCATTGACCCCATTGACCCTATTGGTCCTATTGGTCCTATTGGTCCTATTGGTCCTATTGACCCCATTGACCCCATTGACCCTATTGGTCCTATTGACCCCATTGATCCTATTGGTCCTATTGACCCCATTGACCCCACTGACCCTATTGGTCCTATTGGTCCTATTGATCCTATTGATCCTATTGGTCCTATTGACCCCATTGATCCTATTGGTCCTGTTGGTCCTATTGACCCCATTGATCCTATTGGTCCTATTGGTCCTATTGACCCCATTGACCGCATTGACCCTATTGGTCCTATTGGTCCTATTGACCCCATTGATCCTATTGGTCCTATTGACCCCATTGATCCTATTGGTCCTATTGACCCCATTGACCCCATTGACCCCATTGATCCTATTGGTCCTATTGGTCCTATTGACCCCAGTGACCCCAGTGACCCTATTGGTCCTATTGGTCCTATTGACCCTATTGACCCTATTGGTCCTATTGGTCCTATTGACCCCAGTGACCCCAGTGACCCTATTGGTCCTATTGGTCCTATTGACCCTATTGACCCCATCGACCCCATTGACCCTATTGGTCCTATTGACCCCATTGACCCCATTGACCCTATTGGTCCTATTGATCCTATTTGTCCTATTGACCCTATTGACCCTATTGGTCCTATTGGTCCTACTGACCCTATTGACCCCATTGACTCCATTGACCCTATTGGTCCCATTGGTCCTATTTGTCCTATTGACCCTATTGACCCCATTGATCCTATTGACCCTATTGACCCCATCGACCCCATTGATCCTATTGGTCCTATTGACCCCATTGATCCTATTGATCCTATTGGTCCTATTGACCCCATTGACCCCATCGACCCCATTGATCCTGTTGACCCTATTGACCCCATTGACCCCATTGACCCTATTGGTCCTATTGACCCTCTTGACCCCATTGACCCTATTGGTCCTATGGACCCCATTGATCCTATTGGTCCTATTGACCCCATCGACCCCATTGATTCTATTGGTCCTATTGACCCCATTGATCCTATTGGTCCTATTGACCCCATTGACCCCATTGATCCTATTTGTCCTATTGACCCTATTGACCCCATTGACCCTATTGGTCCTATTGATCCTATTGGTCCTATTGATCCTATTGGTCCTATTGACCCCATTGACCCTATTGGTCCTATTGACCCCATTGACTGCATTGACCCTATTGGTCCTATTGACCCCATTGATCCTATTGGTCCTATTGACCCCATTGACCGCATTGACCCTATTGGTCCTATTGACCCCATTGATCCTATTGGTGCTATTGACTCCATTGATCCTATTGATCCTATTGGTCCTATTGACCCTATTGACCCCATTGACCCTATTGGTCCTACTGACCCCATTGACCGCATTGACCCTATTGGTCCTATTGACCCCATTGATCCTATTAGTCCTATTGACCCCATTGACTGCATTGATCCTATTGGTGCTATTGACCCCATTGATCCTATTGGTCCTATTGACCCCATCGACCCCATTGACCCTATTGGTCCTATTGACCCCATTGATCCTATTGGTGCTATTGACCCCATTGATCCTATTGGTCTTATTGACCCCATTGATCCTATTGGTCCTATTGACCCCATTGATCCTATTGATCCTATTGGTCCTATTGACCCCACTGACCCCAAACGTCCCACATTGCCCCCACTGACCCCACTACCCCAAACGTCCCCATTACCCCCAATGACCCCAATGATCCCAAATATCACCCATTTCCCCCAATGCCCCCATTTCCCCCA
>NW_011215564.1:0-818 GCF_000146605.3 Meleagris gallopavo
CGTTGGGGGCATCTTGGGGACATCACAGGGGACACCAGGGAAGGGACAGTGGGGTGGGGGTCAGTAAGGAGAGAATGCATCCCTATGGGAATCCTGGGGTTGTGGGGCTGGGCAGGGGATGCCCAGCATTGGGGGCATCTTGGGGACATCACAGGGGACACCAGGGAAGGGACACTGGGGTGGGGGTCAGCAAGGAGGGAATGCATCCCTATGGGAATCCTGGGGTTGTGGGGCTGGGCAGGGGATGCCCAGCATTGGGGGCATCTTGGGGACATCACAGGGGACACCAGGGAAGGGACAGTGGGGTGGGGGTCAGCAAGGAGGAAATGCATCCCTATGGGAATCCTGGGGCTGTGGGGCTGGGCAGGGGGTGCTTGGCAGTGGGAACATCATGGAGGGGGACACAGAATGGAGACTGGGGTGGGGACACAGGGATAGGGGAGACCACAGGTATTACCAAAGCAAGGGCAGCTGGTCCGAGAGCGTTCCTATGGGATTTGTGGGGTTGGGAAAGGGATGCAGCGGGGCAGCCGGGGACACCATAGGGACACCCACGGGGTCGCTGGTGGCCCCGCAGGAGCAGACGACGTTCATCTGCGTGTGCATCGCCGAGTTCCTGTCGCTGTACGAGACAGAAAGGCTGATCCAGGAGCTGGCGAAGTGCCGCATCGACACCCACAACATCGTGGTGAACCAACTCGTCTTCCCCGACCCACAGAGGCCCTGCAAGATGTGCGAGGCCAGGCACAAGATCCAGGCCAAATACCTGGACCAGGTGCCAAGAGGAGGGGGGGTGGATTTTGGGGAGGGGGAAAATG
>NW_011215565.1:0-1750 GCF_000146605.3 Meleagris gallopavo
GGTCCATCAGTGGTCTTTGGGGGTCCATCAGTGGTCTTCAGGGGTCTTTGAAGGTCTTTGGGGGTCCATCAGTGGTCTTCAGGGGTCTCTGAAGGTCTTTGGGGGTCTATCTGTGGTCCTTGGGGGTCTCTGAAGGTCTTTGGGGGTCCATCAGTGGTCTTTGAAGGTCCTTGGGGGTCCATCAGTGGTCTTCAGGGGTCTCTGAAGGGTCTTTGGGGGTTTCTGAAGGTTTTGGGGGTCCTTGTTGAGCCCAGGGACACCGGGGTGGGGTGGGCCGTGGTGACCGTCCCCCCTTGTCCCCCCCAGATGTGCAGAAGTTCCCGCTGCGCATGAAGGACAACGACCTCCTGGTGACAGAGCTCTACAGGGACCCCTCCGAGGACGCCGTCACCGCGCTCAGTGTCTACCTCACACCCAAGAGCAGTAAGGGTCACCTCCACGGCCCCCTTGTCACCTCCAGGAGGTCCTTGTCACCTCCACGGGCTCCTTGTCACCTCCACGAGGTTCCATGTCACCCACAGGACCTCCAGGGCCACCTTGGCACCTCCATGGGCTCCTTGTCACCTCCTCGAGGTCCTTGTCACCTCCATGGCCACCTTGTCACCTCCGAGGTCCTTGTCATCTCCACGGCTACCTTGTCACCTCCACGGGCTCCTTGTCACCTCCAGGAGCTTCCATGTCACCCACAGGAGGTCCTTGTCACCTCCACGACCACCTTGGCACCTCCATGGACTCCTTGTCATTTCCAGGAGCTTCCTTGTCTCCTTCTTGGGGTACTTGTCACCTCTAGGGCCACTTTGTCATCCACTGGAGGTCCTTGTCACCTCCACGATGTCCTTGTCACCTCCTCGAGGTCCTTGTCACCCACAGGAGGTCCTTGTCACCTCCGTGGGCTCCTCATCGCCTTCAGGAGGTCCTTGTCACCTCCAAGGCCTCCTCGTTGCCTCCAGAGATTCCTTGTCACTCACAGGTGGTCCTTGTCATCTCCAGGGTACTTTTTGTCACCTCCACGAGGTTCTTGTCACCCACAGGAGATCCATACACCTCCAGGGTATTCCTTGTCACCTCCAGGATGTCCTTGTCACCTCCAGTAGGCTCTTTGTCACCTCCAGGGTGTTCCTTGTCATCTCCAGAGGGTTCTCTCATCTCCAGTGGTTCTCTGTCACCTGCTGGAGGTCCTTGTCACCCAAGGGACATCCTCACCACCACCAGAAGGTCTTCCTTCCGCCTTCTGGTGTAATCCTGGAGGACCTTGTCGCCCCCTGGAGGACCTTGTTACCCCATGGGGGATCGTGCCCCATCTCCCAGCCTGAACCTTGTCACCCCTTGGAGGACCTTGTCACCCCTTGGAGGACCTTGTCACCCCTTGGAGGACCGTGTCCCATCTCTCAGCTTGAACCTTGTCACCCCTTGGAGGACCTTGTCACCCCTTGGAGGACCTTGTTACCCCATGGGGGATCGTGCCCCATCTCCCAGCCTGAACCTTGTCACCCCTTGGAGGACCTTGTCACCCTGTGGAGGACCGTGTCCCATCTCTCAGCCTGAACCTTGTCACCCCTTGGAGGACCTTGTCACCCTGTGGAGGACCGTGTCCCATCTCTCAGCCTGAACCTTGTCACCCCTTGGAGGACCTTGTCACCCCTTGGAGGACCATGCCCCATCTCCCAGCCTGAACCTTGTCACCCCATAGATGTCCCCATTTCCCTTTTGGGGTCCCCATCCCATCTCCTTGTCCGAATTCCTCCCCCCC
>NW_011215566.1:0-898 GCF_000146605.3 Meleagris gallopavo
GGAGCGCCCCATAGAAACTGCCCCATAAGTGGGACCCACAGATGCTGCCCCATAGACGGGATCTCATAGATGCTGCTCCATAAGCGGGACCCACAGATGCTGCCCCATAAGTGGGACCCACAGATGCTGCCTCATAAGCAGGACCTACAAGGGCTGCCCCATAGATGGGACCCAAAGGTGCTGCCCTATAAGTGGGACCCACAGATGCTGCCCCATAAGTGGGACCCACAGAAACCACCCCATAAGTGGGACCCACAGATGCTGCCCCATAGACGGGATCTCACAGCGGCTGCCCCATAAGCGGGACCTACAGGTGCTGCCCCACAGATGGGACCCAAAGGTGATACCCCATAAGTGGGACCCACAGATGCTGCCCCATAAGCGGGACCCACAGATGCTGCCCCATAAGTGGGACCCACAGATGCTGCCCCATAAGCGGGACCTATAGGTGCTGCCCCACAGATGGGACCCAAAGGTGCTGCCCCATAAGTGGGACCCATAGATGGGAGCCATAGTCAGCGCCCCAGAAGTGCTGCCCCAGAAGTGGGACCCACAGATGCTGCCCCATAAGTGGGACCCATAGATGGGAGCCATAGTCAGCGCCCCAGAAGTGCTGCCCCAGAAATGAGACCCACAGAAACACCCCATAAGTGGGACCCACAGATGCTGCCCCATAAGTGGGACCCACAGATGCTGCCTCGTAAGCGGGACCTACAGGTGCTGCCCCACAGATGAGACCCATAGATGGGAACCATAGACAGCGCCCCATAAGTGCTGCCCCATAAGTGGGACCCACAGATGCTGCCCCATAAGTGGGACCCACAGATGCCACCCTATAAGTAGGACCCACAGACAGGACCCACAGACGCTGCCCCATAAGTGGGACCCACAGACGCTG
>NW_011215567.1:0-1849 GCF_000146605.3 Meleagris gallopavo
GCTCTGAGATACAGGGGAAGCACCCCTGAGTCCAGGGGAGGGGCCCTCAAGATTATGATCACCAAGTCCCAGGAGGGCATCAAGAAGTCATGAAAGAGTAGGAGGTGAGCAAGATATCGTTACCATAGTTGATCGATCTCTGAAAATGAATGAAATTCAAAGTCTGAGAAAAGACTTGTCACATCACGCAAATGAGCCTACTGTCACCTGGTTACTTCAATGTTAGGACAGTGGGGCCCAAGAGTGTGTGGCTAGATAGTAGAGAAGCTCGCCAACTGGGTGGCATTGCTAGGGACTCAGCCACTGACAGAGGCATTAGTACATGCCAGAATCAGGCCTTTACCCTCTGGAAGCAGATGTTGTTAGCTGTAAAAGAAAGATACCCCTTCAAAGAGGATCTGATGCCTGAGAAAAAGAAATGGGCTGATATGGAAAAAGGCATCCGTTATTTGAGAGAATATGCTGTGGTGGAAATGCTACATAGCTCCAATTTCATACCTAACAAGTCAGACCAAGAGCATGATCCTGAGAGAGTCAGGTGTACACCAAACATGTGGCGTACATTCACAAAGACTGCACCAGAATGGTATGCCAGTACATTTGCAGCAATGTATGGCAGAGGGGAAAGAAGACCCTTTATAAATGAACTGATAAATAAACTTCAAGACTTTGAGTTACATTTAAGCCCTCTGCGAGCTTGTGTCTCAGCCACTGCAAAGGTAGCTGAAAAGCTGGACAGAATGGAGAGCAAACAAGAAGATATAATAGACAAACTATCAACCGTGCCTAATGCTGATGGATCCATGGTGGTAACAGATACATCCAATGGAAACCAGAATTCCCAAAAGAGCCTAATGGAGGGGCTGATCAACTTGATTTCCTCCCAGCCGGTGGCATTCAACATCTCAGCTATCAAAAGAAGGCGTTCTCCTGCTCGAGCAAGTGACAACAGTAAGACTACATCACGTTTTGCCTTGTGGCAGTACCTACATGACCATGGAGACGATATGAAGAAGTGGCATAAACAAACCTACTCCTGTACTTCAAGCACGGGTAAGAGAATTACAAGGCAAATCAACCACCAAGGTGAACTTCTCCAAAAAGGTGATTGCTCCAGTTGCTGCAGACAATGGAGGTAACAAATAGAGGGGCCCTGCACCCAGCCAGGGGAGGGAAAAGGATAATAGAGTTTATTGGACTGTGTGGATTAGATGGCCTGGCACATCAGAACCACAGTAATATAAATCCCTGGTGGACACTGGAGCTCAGTGCGCTGTAATGCCCTCGAGTAACCAAGGGACAGAATCAATTTATATTCATAGATTGACTGGAGGTTCCCAAGAGCTGACTAGGTTGGAGGCCGAAATCAGCCTCACTGGTAAAGACTGGCAAAAGCACCCTACTGTGACTGGCCCAGGGGCTCCGTGTGGGAATGTAAGAAAAAACTGTACAGAGCAACAGCTGTGGAGCAAGATAAGCGGCATGAGAACCAAGGACACCTTTAGAAGAAGAAAGAACATCTCATGGCTCTGATTGGATAAGCGCTTGTGTGAACATTTGAAGAGTGTTTTGCAGAATGCTCTGTTAACATGTATAAATAGAGTAGTGCTTAACAATAAAACGGACTAATAGCTTTTAACCACATTGGTGTGCTGTTATGTCTCTAGCGCGTCTTGAGAGTCCAGAGACTCCCCCAAAGCTCCATGTATACTTGGTATTGATTACCTTAGAAGGGGATACTTTAAGGATCCCAAAGGGTATCAATGGGCCTTTGGAACAGCTGCTGTAGACACAGAAGGTGTTAAGCAGTTGTCTGTTTTGCCTGGCCTATCAGAAGATCCGTCTGTTG
>NW_011215568.1:0-925 GCF_000146605.3 Meleagris gallopavo
CTTTTTCTCATACAAATACCTGTTTTTACACGAAAATACCCCTTTTTCACCCACAAACACCCGTTTTTACACGAAAATACCCATTTTTCTCCCACGAATACCTCTTTTTACACGAAAATAACCCTTTTGCTCCCACAAATACCTCTTTTTACACGAATATACCCCTTTTTCTTCCAGGAAATACATGTTTTTAATGAAAATACCCCTTTTTCTCCTACAAATACCTCTTTTTACACGAAAATAGAACTTTTTCTCCAACAAATACCTGTTTTTACCCGAAAATGCCCCTTTTTCTACAAGAAACACCTGTTTATAAGAAAAAATACCCCTTTTTCTCCCACAAGTACCTGTTTTTACACGAAAATGCCCCTTTTTCTCCCACAAACACCTGTTTTTACACAAAAATACCCCTTTTTCTCACACACATGCCTGTTTTTACATGAAAATACCCCTTTTTCTCCCACAAATACCTGGTTTAACACGAAAATACCCCTTTTTCTCCATGAAATACCTGTTTTTCGCCGAACATGCCCCTTTTTCTCCCAAAAATACCTGTTTTTACAAGAAAATACACCTTTTTCTCCCACAAATACCTGTTTTTACATGAAAATACCCCTTGTTCTCCCACAAATACCTGTTTTTACACGAAAATACCCCTTTTCCCCCACCAATACCTGTTTTTACACAAAAATACCCCTTTTTTCTCCATGAAATACCTGTTTCTACACGAACATACACCTTTCTCTCCCACAAATACCTGTTTTTCACCGAACATACCCCTTTTTCTCCCACAAATACCTGTTTTTACACGAAAATACCCATTTTTCTAACACAAATACCTGTTTTTACACGAAAATACCCATTTTTCTTCAAGAAATACCTGTTTTTACACGAAAATACCACTTTTTCTCCCACAAATACCTGT
>NW_011215569.1:0-1270 GCF_000146605.3 Meleagris gallopavo
CTTTGGAGTGTCAGCTTCTGGCTCTGGGATCTCAGCAGGAAACTCCTTTGTTCCTATCTTCCTGGCCTTGCCAGCAGATAAGAGGGAGCAGGGAGACGCCAACTTGTATCTTGCCTTCACAGGGTACAGTGGTATTGGCCCCCAGTCTCCCATAGCAAACAGGAGTCATTTGGTCACAGGCTAGATCTTCTGCCAGTAAACTGTCCTTGAGCACTCTTTTCCGAAGGCAAACAGCCACACAGTGATGTTGATTGCCACACGGCATCATCCATCACTCATCTTCTAGGCAAGTTAGTCTTATCACAAGAAATACTCAGGCAGCAAGCTTTGAGCCAAAAAACAAAGAAGGATTCTCACAGGGAGATTCAGGTTGAACATTAGAATATACTTCTCCAAGAGAGTGGTAAGGGTTCGAACAGACTATCCAGGCAGGTAGTGGAGTCAATGCCCCTGGAGATCTTAAATATTTAGATATTGCACTGAAGGACACGGTTAAGTGGGGGAAACAGGAGCAGTTTTGGTGGAGGCTCAAGATAATAGTTATTAATAAGAGCAGCAGCAACGAGGCTGGCCTTGGGCAGCAAGTAGGTGGCAGGAGGAAATCGTGGAGCCAATCCAGGAGGAAGCAGCAGGACTCAGGTAGCAGGCCCAGGAGAGTCCGTCAGCACGCAGGAATTCCGTAGTGAGGAATCTGATGGCAGACACCTTTGTTCTACTTCTGCATGCTGGTAGAGTGCAGAGCAAGTCCAGGAGGGAGAGAGCACAGGTTGTGAGGCTTCTCATGGGAGAAACCTCTTCTTCTTCATGAGGAATCTGTTGCCAGAAAAATTTAAAACCTCATGGTTTTCGCTTCCTCTTTTATCCTTCTTCTTCTGCCAACGTGGCATTCCTGGGTGCTTGGGTAAGAGTCATGTGCAGCACCTCCAGAGATGGCCATCTTCCTGGAGATAAATTCACACAAAAGACCGCTTTACGGCCATTAAGCTGCAGCTTATCTCTCTCTCTCGTTGCCCCTGTCCTTGCCCATCTGTGTCCCTTAGACAAAGGATTTCACAACCCTTGCCCAGGACTTGTCCATCAAAATTCTCCAGAGAAAGGATTTCACAACCTTTGCCCAGGACTTGCCTGGACTTGAACAAGTCCATCTGTGTCCCCAGCAAGCTTTGAGATAGTGAAAATTAAGTAATCTCTTACATCTTCATACACATTTCCAAGTTGGATGCCATTTTTGTCAAACTGTCCCCCTGCTGCCATCTGCCATGCAGCAACA
>NW_011215570.1:0-1203 GCF_000146605.3 Meleagris gallopavo
CTATGGGGTTCTATGGGGCTCTATGGGTTCTATGGGTCCCTATGTGTCCCTATGGAGTTTCTATGGGGTTCTATGGGGCTCTATGTGTCTCTATGGGATTTGTATGGGGTTCTATGGGGCTCTATGGGTTCTATGGGTCCCTGTGTGTCTCTATGGGATTTCTATGGGGTTCTATGGGGCTCTATGGGTTCTATGGGTCCCTATGTGTCTCTATGGGATTTCTATGGGGTTCTATGGGGCTCTATGTGTCTCTATGGGATTTCTATGGGGTTCTATGGGGCTCTATGGGTTCTATGGGTCCCTATGTGTCTCTATGGGATTTCTATGGGGTTATATGGGGCTCTATGGGTCCCTATGTGTCTCTATGGGATTTCTATGGGGTTCTATGGGGCTCTATGGGTTCTATGGGTCCCTATGTGTCTCCACGGGTTTATATGGGGTTCTGTGGGGCTCTATGGGTCCCTATGGGTTCAATGGGTCCCTATGGGTCCCTATGGGGTCTCTATGGTCCCTATGTGTCCCCACGTGTTCCTATGGCCCCTATATGCCCCTACGGTCCTCATATGTCCCTACGTGTCCCCATGTGTCCCCACGTGTCCTTATGGGGTCCCTACACGTCCCCATGTGACCCCACGTGACCCTGGCACTCACGTGACGCCTGGCAATGGGGGGGTGGCAGAGGGAAACGGCGACGGCGATGGCGCACGTGGCGACGAAGAGGAGGGCGGCGAAGTGCAGGTAGTGAAGGCCGCACAGGAAATCCGGGCATCGCCCCGCCTCCCACGCCGACCCGCTTCCGGTTTCTCCGCTTTCGATTCCAACGCTTCCGGTACTGCCGAAGGAGCCACTTCCGGTACCGGCTAAACCGCTCCCGACGCCGGAGAAGCCGTTTCCGGTGAACGGGACGCCACTTCCGGTGCCAAGCAAGCCCGTCAAGCTACTTCCGGTGCTATTTCCGCCGTTCCCACTTCCGGTTCCCTCACTTCCGCCCTGACATGGCGCCGTTTCCGTCCCCATGGCGAACTCGGGGATCATCCGGGCCAACCCCAGTGCGAGCCCGCCGGCCAGGCCCCAGAAAGCGCCCTATGAGGGAGCAGAGCGCAGTCACGTGGCGTCAACCGAATCACCCCATTGGCCAAGAGGCTCTCCTGGCGGCCATTTCTGTTCCCTTGATGGCCATTTTAACCCTTTAGTGGCCATACT
>NW_011215571.1:0-879 GCF_000146605.3 Meleagris gallopavo
CAGGCGGTCGGTGGAGCGGTCGTCGCGGTGGATCTGGAACTTCTGGATTCCATTCATGCCCTCGAGGGCAGCAAAACCCTGCAGAGGGACCTTGGATGTCCCTGTCACAAACTGCAGGAACTTGGCCCGGTCCGCCTGGTCAAAGGAGCGCAGAGCCCGCCAGAACCACTGGATCTGATTGGGGGGGGGAAGGGGAGGAAAGGGGGGAGGTCACAGCCTGAATCGGTGGGGATGTGGGGATGGGGATATGGGGGCACAAGAATATGGGGACGTGGGGACATGGGATGTGGGGATGGGGAGACACGGGGATGCGGGGACACGGGGATGCGGGGACGTGGGAATGCAGGGATGGGGAGACGTGGGGACGTGGGATGTGGGGACACAAAGAACATGGAGAGGTGGGGACAAGAAGACAGAGGAAAGTGGGGGTGGGGAGACATGGGGCCAGGGGGACAAGAGATGTGGGGACACGGGGATGTGGAGACGTGGGGACAACAAAGAACAAACGTGGGGTCATGGGATGTGGGGATGTGGGGCTGCAGGGACACAGGGATGTGGGAGGGCAGGGATGGAGACATGGGGACATGGGGATGTGGGGACACAAGAACTTGGGGACACGGGATGTGGGGACACAAGAACTTGGGGACACGGGATGTGAGGACACAAGAACTTGGGGACATGGGGATGTGGGGACACAAGAACTTGGGGACATGGGGATGTGGGGACACAAGAACTTGGGGACACGGGATGTGGGGACACAAGAACTTGGGGACACAAGAACTTGGGGACACGGGATGTGAGGACACAAGAACTTGGGGACACGGGATGTGGGGACACAAGAACTTGGGGACATGGGGATGTGGGGACACAAGAACTTGG
>NW_011215571.1:2668-5573 GCF_000146605.3 Meleagris gallopavo
CCCCCTCCACCCCCCCTTGCTGCACACCTCGGTGCTGAAGGTGAGGTCGTAGCCCAGCGTGGAGACGTCGTTCTCCAGCAGGTAGACCAGGCCCTGGTAGAAGTGGTAGTCCTCGCTCTCCATGTCCGTGTACCTGCGTGGAAACGGGGGGGTCAGCACCCCTTTTTCTGGGGTTCCGACAGAGTTTAGGGGGAGGGCTGACACCTTCTTGGGTTCTATGCCCCACGACCACTTCTCCACGCTGTGGTTGGGTTCTCTGCCCAACGTTTTTGGGTTCTAGATGCTACGGTTGGGCTCTACGCCCTGTGCTTAGATGCCACGTCCCACATAGTTGGGTTCTGCACCCTAAATTGTTGGCTGTTCTACGTCCGAAACGGTTGGGTTCCACACAACTGCTGGGTTCCGTGCCCCCCAATGGCATTCTAGACCCCACACTTGGGTTCTGCGCCCAAAGCAGTTGGGTTCTACACGCTACAGTTGGGAGTCTTTACACCACTGGTGGGTTTGACACGTTATAGTTGGGTTCCACGCCCCACAGCTGGGTTCTCTGCACTACAGTTGGGTTCTATACCCCACAGGTAGGTTCTAGATGCTATCGTTGGGTTCTGTGTTCCACCACTGGGTTTTAGATGCTACAGCTGAATTCTAGACAGGACAGTTGGGTTCTGCACTCCACAACTGGGTCATAGACACTATAGTTGGGTTCTAGATGCTGCAGTTGGACTCTGTGCCCTGTGGCTGGGTTCTAGATGCTGCAGTTGGACTCTGTGCCCTGCGGTTGGGTTCTAGATGCTGCAGTTGGACTCCATGCCCTGTGGTTAGGTTCTAGATGCTGCAGTTGGACTCCATGCCCTGTGGTTAGGTTCTAGATGCTGCAGTTGGATTCTATGCCCTATGGCTGGGTTCTAGATGCTGCAGTTGGACTCTGTACCCTGTGGCTGGGTTCTAGATGCTGCAGTTGGACTCTATGCCCCGTGGCTGGGTTCTAGATGCTGCAGTTGGACTCCATGCCCTGTGGTTAGGTTCTAGATGCTACAGTTGGACTCTGTGCCCTGTGGCTGGGTTCTAGATGCTATAGTTGAGTTCTATGCCTCATGGTTGGGTTCTAGACACTACAGTTGTGTTTGATACCCTGTGCTTGGGTTCTGCACCCCGCAGTCTGGCTCTCCACCCAAAATCACTGGGTTCTCCTCACTACGATTTGGTTCCACGCTCCCAAATCGCTGAGTTCCATCCCCAAAACGTTTGGGTTCCGCGCTCCTTACCGGACAGACTTGCCCAGGATGTGTTTGTAGAAGGAACGGGTGAAATAGCACTCGAGCAGCCGGTTGTCGTAAACGGCTTTGGCTACGATGCGCCCCACAAACTTGAAGTAGCTGAGGTGGTTGGGGTTGCAGTGGGACGAGGGGTTGATGGTGTAGGTGACCCGGTCGCCCGGCGAGGTGCGGAACAGCGCGTACATGGGGTTGAACATCTCCCTGGAGATGATCATGTACCACTCGCGCAGCAGCCCCCCGGCGTCCTGCCCCTCCTCGCCCTCGAAGACGATGTACCTGCGGCGGGGGGAGAGGGAACGGGGTGGGTGATGAGATCCCAAACGGCCCCTCGGACCCCAAAACGTGGCACCTACACATCTCCCACCAACCCGAAACCCAGCCCTGGGGTCCCCTGAAGCCTCTGATGTAGTTCTGGAGGATGCTGCGTACCCCAGAAGTTCATCCTACGGATCTCACGCCACCCCAAACCCGCCCCACATCCCCTAATGTAGACTTGGGATGCCCTACAGACCCCCCAAAATCTGTCCCTATGCACCCCACATAACCCCAAACCCATCCTTGGTCCTACCCATAACTTGTAACCCCCTTTTGAGAGACCCCACCTACCCCAAAAGCTGTCCCTATGCACCCCACATAACCCCAAACCCATCCTTGGTGCCACCCATAACTTGTAACCCCCTTTTGAGAGACCCCACCTACCCCAAAAGCTGTCCCTAAGGACCCCACATAACCCCAAACCCATCCTTGGTCCTACCCATAACTTGTAACCCCCTTTTGAGACCCCACCTACCCCAAAAGCTGTCCCTAAGGACCCCACATAACCCCAAACCCATCCTTGGTGCCACCCATAACTTGTAACCCCCTTTTGAGAGACCCCACCTACCCCAAAAGCTGTCCCTAAGGACCCCACATAACCCCAAACCCATCCTTGGTGCCACCCATAACTTGTAACCCCCTTTTGAGAGACCCCACCTACCCCAAAAGCTGTCCCTAAGGACCCCACATAACCCCAAACCCACCCCACACCCCTCACGTGGTCCTGGGAGGATGGCACCAAACCTGATCCTAAGGAGCTCATGCAACCCCATCCTCATCCTAAAACCTCTCGCATGGCCTTGGGGTGCCCTACAGACCCCTCAAACCTGGTCCCATGGATCTCAACACAACCCAAACCCATCGCACATCCCCTGATGTGGCCTTGGGGTGCCCTGAAGACCCCAGAACCCGACCCTAAGGATCTCACACCACCCCAAACCCATGCTAAAACCTCTCAGGTGGCCTTGGGGTGCCCTGAAGACCCCAGAACCCGACCCTAAGGATCTCACACCACCCCAAACCCATCCTAAAACCTCTAAGGTGGCCTTTGGGTGCCCTACAGAGCACAGAACCCGACCCTAAGGATCTCACACCACCTCAAACTCATCCTAAAACCTCTCCCATGATCTTGGGGTGCCCTGCAGACCCCAGAACCCGGCCCTAAGGATCTCACGTCACCCCAAACCCATCCTAAAACCTCTCAGGTGGTCCTGGATGGCCCTACAGACCCCAAACCTGCCCCCTGTGGATCTCCTCCCACCCCAACGACTCGGGGTCCCCTGGCTGCCCCCTTGGGGTGACTTTTTATTTTT
>NW_011215572.1:0-1010 GCF_000146605.3 Meleagris gallopavo
AAGGACAATGGCATCCCGGGTTGCATCAGAAACAGCCAGTAGGAACAGAGAAGTGATTGTCCCCCTGTACTCAGCTCTGGTGAGGCTGCACCTCCAGTACTGTATTCAGTTTTGGGCCCCTCACTGCAAGAAAGACATTGAGGACCTGAAGTGGATTCAAAGAAGGGCAACAAAGCTGGTGAGGGGTCTGGAGCACAGGCCTTATGACGAGCGGCTGAAGGAGCTGGGATTGTTGAGTCTGTGGAAGAGGAGGCTCAGGGGAGACCTTAGTGTCTCTATAACTACCTGAAGGGAGCTTGTAGAGAGCTGGGGGTTGGTCTCTTCTCTCATGTAACTAGTGATAGGACTAGAGGGAATGACTTCAAGTTGCTCCAGAGGAGATCTAGGTTGGACATTAGGTAATACTACTTATCTGAAAGGGTGGTCAGGCACTGGAATGGACTGCCCAGGGAGGTGTTAGAGTCACTGACCCTGAGGGTGTTCAAGGAATGTTTGGAAATTGTGTTGAGGGACATGGTTTAGTAAGAACTATTGGTGATAGGTGGATGAATAGGTGGACTGGATGATCTTGTAGGTCTTTTCCAACCTTGATGTTTCTATGATTCTGTGATTCTGTGATTCTGTACATATATATATACATATGGTCATTCTGTTGTCAGCAGGCAGGAACAAATATTTTCGAAAAGTAACTCTTGTTGCAAGTGGATTTGTGGATGGGGTAAGTATTTGAGAGTCGAACGAATGGTGACCACAAGGAATGATGAGTGCAGAAGTGTTTGAAATGCTACTCTGCAACCTAAGTTTCAGAGAGCTGTGTATAGCGACACTGTAGTAAAACATTCCATCCAAAATTGCTTTTAATAGCTGCCAGAATAGGAAACAAAACCCTCAGATAATTCCATAAGAGATAATCAAACAGTCAGTTTCTGACTTTTACTATTATCATAACTCTCAGATCTGGGACATAATTCAGAGAAAACAGAAGAAAATATTCTATCATACATTAAGAA
>NW_011215573.1:0-587 GCF_000146605.3 Meleagris gallopavo
CAAAGCAAGGCAAAGCAAGGCAAAGCAAAGCAAGGCAAAGCAAGGCAAAGCAAGGCAAGGCAAAGCAAGGCAAAGCAAAGCAAGGCAAAGCAAGGCAAGGCAAAGCAAGGCAAGGCAAAGCAAGGCAAGGCAAGGCAAGGCAAAGCAAAGCCAAGCACGCATGCTGAGGTTTGCAGAGCAGTGCGTGTGCAAGCAGCATGCAGGACTTGCACGGCCCCACCTCTGCAGTGCGCGCGTCCTTCTGCAGCCTCTCCAGCTTGCCCTCACTGCCCGCCAGGAAGGAGCGCAGGACGCTGCTCTCGTGCAAACTGCATTCGCGCCGCAGCAGCTCCATGCCCCTCGTCAGCTCCTTCACGTCCAGCAGAACGTTCTCCAGGGACACTGCAAGGATTCGGGGGGGGCTCAGGGAGTCCTCAAGGCGTGGGGGGGGGTTTGCTGGGAGGGTTGGGGGCTTGGTGTGTGTGTGGGGGGGCCTGCGGCCGCTTTCTCGACGAAGTGCAGCTCCTGCCAGAAGGTGGCCAGCTCGGGGAATTTCTCACGCACCGTCAGGGCGATGAAATGCAGCAGCGTCAGCTTTCGGTCCGTGG
>NW_011215574.1:0-626 GCF_000146605.3 Meleagris gallopavo
CCTCGAGTACTGTGTTCAGTTTTGGGCACCTCAGTACAGAAAGGATGTGGAGGTGCTGGAGCAGGTCCAAAGAAGGGCAACAAGGCTGTGAAGGGCTTGGAGAATATGGCCTACGAGGAGACTGAAGGAACTGGGGCTGTTTGGTCTGGGGAAGGGGAGGCTGAGGGGAGACCTTATGGCTCTCTTCCAACACCTGCAAGGTGACAACAGCAAGAGTAGCATTGGTCTCTTCTCACTGGTGACAGGACGAGGCAAAATGGCCTCAAGTTGCACCAGGGAGGTTTAGGTTGGATATCAGGAAAAACTTTACAGAAAGGGCAGTTAAGCACTGGAACAGGCTGTCCAGGGAGGTGTTTAAAATCCGTTTGGATGTGGTGCTCAGGGACACGATTTAGTGGTGGGTTGTTAGGGTGTATGGTTGGGTTGCGGTTGGACTTGATGATCTTTAAGTTCTTTTCCAACGCGAGCAAACCCGCGGCTCTGATTCACCCACACAACCCCCTGGTGCTGTCCGTCCCCCGCCGCCCCTTTAAATCTCCTCCCCCGCTCGCCCCGCCCTTCCTCTTCGCTCCGTTGTTTCCTGATTGACACGCGGAGCCTCCAATGTGAGCCGGCCGGGGCCGGCC
>NW_011215575.1:0-1316 GCF_000146605.3 Meleagris gallopavo
CCATAACCCCATATAGGGTCCCCCTGACCCCATAACCCCCCCGATCCTATCACCTCATATAGGGTCCCACAATCTCATACCCCACGTAAGGTTTCCCTGACCCCATAACCCCATATAGGGTCTCGTAACCCCATGCAGGGTCCCATAACCCCACATAGGGTCCTGTGACACATATAGGGCCCCATAACCCCATATAAGGTCTCCTGACCCCAGAACCCATATAGGGTGCCATAACCTATACAGGGTCCCAGAACCCCACAAACCCATATAGGGTCCCATAACCCCTATAGAAAACCACAGCCCCTATATGATTCCATATCCCCTATATGATCCCATATAACCCCATAACCCCTCTATAACCCCATATCCCCAATATAACCCGATATGACCCATAACCTCATAGCATCCCCTATATGATCTTATAACCATTATAGGACCCCCTATATGACCCCATAGCCCCATAGGATTCCTCATATGACCCCATAGCCCCATATGACCCCGTAACCTCACAGCATCCCCCACAGGACCCCATATGACTCCAGAGGACCCCATAACCTCATATGACCCCATAACCCCATAGAATCCCCCATAGGACCCCATAGAACCCCATATGATCCCATAACCCCATAGAATCCCCCATAGGACACCACAGAACCCCATATGACCCCATAAACCCATAACCCCATAGGACCCCATAGGACCCCATATGACCCCATAAACCCATAACCCCATAGGACCCCATAGGACCCCATATGACCCCATAACCCCATACGACCCCATAACCCCATAGGATCCCCCATAGGACCCCATAGAACCCCATATGACCCCATAGCCCCATAGGACCCCATATGATCCCATAGAACCCTGTGGGACCCCATATGATCCTATAGGACCCCATAACCCCATAGAATCCCATAGGATCCCCCATACGCCCCCACAGGCCCCCAAAGGACCCCATATGACCCCATAACCCCGTAGGACTCCATAAGACCCCATAGGACCTCATAGGACCCCATAACCCCATAGGATCCCCCATATGACCCCACAGGATCCCCTACAACCCCATAGGAACCCCATATGACCCCATAGGACCCCATAGGCTCCCATACGACCCCATAGGACCCCATAGGACCCCATAATCCTATAGAACCCCATAGGACCCTATAGGACCCCATAGAATCCCCCATATGACCCCATAAGACCCCATAATCCTACAGAACCCCATAGGACCCCATAGGACCCCATAGGATCCCCCATAGGACCCTATAGACTCCCACAGACACCCACAGGATCCCCCATACGACCCCATAGGATCC
>NW_011215576.1:0-1229 GCF_000146605.3 Meleagris gallopavo
TGTTGTGTAAAAACAGGTATTTGTGGGAGAAAAAGGGGTATTTTCATGTAAAAACAGGAATTTCAGGGAGAAAAAGGTTATTTTCGTGTAAAAACAGGTATTTGTGGGAGAAAAAGGGGTATTTTCATGTAAAAACAGGCATTGGTGGGAGAAAAAGGGGTATTTTCGTGTAAAAACAGGTATTTGTGGGAGAAAAAGGGGTATTTTCGTGTAAAAACAGGTATTTGTGGGAGTAAATGGGGTATTTTTGGTCATAAGCAGGTATTTGTGGGAGAAAAATGGGTAATTTAATGTAAAAACAGGTATTTGTGGGAGAAAAAGTGATATTTTAATCTGAAAACAGGTATTGGTGGGAGAAAAAGTGGTATTTTCGTGTAAAAACAGGTATTTGTGGGAGAAAAAGCATTATTTCCGTTTCAAAGCGTATATTTGTGTGAGAAAATCAGAATTTTCTAGTAAAAACAGGTATTTCTTGGAGAAAAAGGGGTATTTTCGTGTAAAAACAGGAATTTATGGGAGAAAAAGGGTTATACTCGGTTAAAGGCAGTTATTTGTGGGATGAAAAGAAGTATTTTTGTGTAAAAACAGGTATTTGTCGGAGAAAAAGTGGTATTTTTGTGTTACAACAGGTATTTGTGGGAGAAAAACGGGTATTTTTTTGTAAAAACAGGTATTTCTTGGAGAAAAAGTTGTATTTTCACGTAAAACCAGGTATTTGTGGGAGAAAATGGTGTATTATTAGTTAAAAGCACATATTTGTGTGAGAAAAAGGGGTATTTTCATGTAAAAACAGGTATCTGTGGGAGAAAAAGGGGTATTTTCGTGTAAAAACGTATTTGTGGGAGAAAAGGGGCTATTTTCGTGTAAAAGCAGGTATTTCTGGGAGAAAAAGAGGTATTTTTGTGTAAAAACAGGTATTTGTTGGAGAAAAAGGGGTTAGTTTCATGTAAAAACAGGTATCTGTGGGAGAAAAAGGGGTATTGTTGTGTAAAAACAGGTACTTGTGGGAGAAAAAGGGGTATTTTCATGTAAAAACAGGAATTTCTGCAGGAAAAAGGGGTAATTTCAGTTGAAAACAGGCATTGATGAGTGAAAAATGGGTATTTTGGGCTAAAAACAGGTATTTGTGGGTAAAAAGGCGTATTTTCGGTTAAAAGCAGGTATTTCTGGGAGAAAATGGGGTATTTTTGTGTAAAAACAGGTATTTGTGGGAGAAAAAGGGGTATTTT
>NW_011215577.1:0-1001 GCF_000146605.3 Meleagris gallopavo
AACCCCAATGTTCCCATTGACCCCCATTGTTCCCAACAACCCCAATGACCTCACTGACCCCACTGTCCCCATTGACTCCAGTGTGCCCAATAGCCTTAATGTCCCCAATGACCCCAATGTTCCCATTGACCCCCACTGTCCTCAACAATCCCAATGACCCCATTCACCCCAATGTCCCCAATTGCCCCAATGACCCCATTGATCCCAATGACACCATTGACCCCAATGTCCCCAACTGCCCCAATGACCCCATTGATCCCAATGACCCCATTCACCCCAATGTCCCCAACTGCCCCAATGACCCCATTGATCCCAAAGTCCCCATTGATCCCAATGTTCTCAATTGCCCCAATGACCCCATTGATCCCAATGACACCATTGACCCCAATGTCCCCAACTGCCCCAATGACCCCATTGATCCTAATTACCCCATTGACGACAATGTCCCCATATGCCCCAATGACCCCATTGATCCCAATTACCCCATTGACCCCACTGGCCCCAATTGCCCCCATGACCCCCATTGCCCCCAACACCAATGTCCCATTCACCCCAGTGTCCCCAATTTCCCCCAATGACCCCCATTTCCCTCACTGTCCCCAATGCCCCCAGTGTCCCCATTTCCCCCACTGTCCCCATTTCCCCCGATGCCCCCGACGTCCCCACGTCCCACCCGATGTCCCCGTGCCCCCACCTGGCACAGGCTCCCCCCGGTCCAGCGCTCTCCTCACGCTCCCTGCGTCCGTCCCCAGGAACGCTCTCGGCCATTTCGCCCACAGGGCGCCGGGCTCAGCCCGGGGGCGGGGCCTGTGGGAAAGGGGGCGTGGCCCGATAAAGGGGGCGTGGCCTGATAAAATGGGGGCGGGGCCCCATTGACCCCATAGACTCCCCTCCCCCACCAGATCCCTGCCCCATAGGACCCTCACAGCCCCATAAAACCCCCCAGATCCCGCCCACGATCCGCCAAAAACCCCCTCATAACCCAACCCCCCGGGGACCCC
>NW_011215577.1:1886-4318 GCF_000146605.3 Meleagris gallopavo
GGCCCAGCGCGGTTCCTTCATCCCTATTGGAGGAGAGGGACGTTCAGGGGTGGGGCTTCACATGGGCAGGACTAAATGGGGGCATGCCTATATAGGGGGCGGGGCTATAAGGAAGGGGGCGGGGCACCAGGAGGAAAGCCGGACTTCCAGGGGGTAGGGCCAAAGGAAAGGGGGCGTGGCTTCACTAAGGAGGAAGGGCTAAAGGGACAGGGGCAGGGCTTCAGGATAGAGGCGGGGCTCCAAGAGGCGGGGCTTCGTGAGGGGCGGGGCTTCAAGGGGAGGGGCTTCAGTGTGTAGGCGGAGCTTCGGGAGGGAGGCAGGACCTCAAGGGGTGGGGCTAAAGGGAAAAGGGCGTGGCTTCAAGATGGAGATGGGTCTTCAGGATGCAGGCGGGGCATAAAGGGGTGTGGCTAACAGGAATGGGTGTGGCTTCATGAGGAGGCGTGGCTAAAGGAGATGGGGCGGGGCTTCAGGATGCAGGCAGTGCTAAAAGGGTCGTGGCCAAAGGGGAGGGGGCGTGGCTTCTGGGGAAGGAGATTCTAAAAGAGAAGGGCGGGGCTTCATGAGGGAGGCGTGGCTTCAAGGGGTGGGGCTAAAGGAAGTGGGCGGGGTTTGGGGGTTGGAGGCCGGGTCCCACAGTTGGGGTCACCGACCCCACAGATCCAGCAGCAGCCCCAAGGATTCGGAACGAGCCCCCAGCCCCACGGATTCAGGGTCAGAGCCCCAAACTTGGAGTCCCAGTCCGGCCTCCTTGCCCCACAGATGGGGTCCCATACACCTGGTCCCAGCCCCACGGATTCAGAGACCAAGCGAGGGCCACCCCAGAGATCTGGGCTCCAGCCCCACAGCTTTGGGGTCAGCTCTCACCATCCACCACGTCCGCCTTCTCCACGTCCCCACGGGCGCGGGCCGCCCCGACCTCGTCCCCATCAGAGACCACCGTCACCTGTGGGGTGGAGCCCCGTCCCCACGTGTCCCCTTCGAGGCCCTAAAATGTCCCCCACCCCACATCCCACATGCCGGCCCCATGGCGCTCCCATAACGTCCCCAGATCCCAATGACGACTTTAGGACGTCCCACATCCCACACCACACCGCATCCCCCATGTGGCATATCCCCATAATTCCCATCCCATAATGATCCCATAACCATCCTGTATTACCCTATAGAACTCCATAAGGACCTTATATGACCCCATAAAGCCCCACAGAGGCCCTTCACGGCCCTATAGGGCCCACCTGCTGGCACTGCCCATACAGTTCTGTCAGGACACAGCAGGGCTGTGGGATCCCCCATATCCCATATCCCATATATCCCATATCCCATATCCCCATAGCAGGGCTGTGGATATGGATCCCCCATATCCCACATCCCACATCCCATATTCCCATATAGCCTCACATCCCATATGGCCCCATATCCCATATGGCCCCATATGGACCCATGGCCTGGGGGGGCAACAGGAAACCCCATATGGACCCATATGGCCCCATATCCCCGTATCCCATGGCCCCATATGGACCAATAGCCCCATATGGACATATATGGCCCCATATGGCCCCATATCCCACATCCCACACCCCATATCCCACACCCCACATCCCACATCCCACATCCCATATTCCATATATCCCATATCCCACACCCCATATCCCACACCCCACATCCCACATCCCATATCCCATATCCCATATATCCCATATCCTATTTATTCCACATCCCACGTATCCCACATCCCACATCCCATATTCCATATATCCCATATCCCACATCCCACACCCCACACCCCACATCCCATATCCCCATGGCCCCACATCCCATAACGACCCCATAACGACCCCATAACGACCCAGCCTGACCCCACAAAACCCCACAAGGCCCCATAGGGCCCTATAGAGCCCACCTGCTGGCACTGCCCATACAGGTCGATCAGGACATAGCAGGGCTGTGGGATCCCCCATATCCCACATCCCACACCCCACACCCCATATCCCACATCCCATATATCCCATATATCCCACAACCCATATCCCATATCCCACATCCCATATCTCATATATCCCATATCCCATATATCCCACATCCCATATCCCACATCCCATATATCCCATATCCCATATCCCATATATCCCACATCCCATATCCCACATCCCATATATCCCATATCCCATATCCCATATATCCCACATCCCACATCCCCATGGCCCCACATCCCATAACGACCCAGCCTGACCCCACAAAACCCCACAAAACCCCACAAGGCCCCATAGGGCCCTATAGAGCCCACCTGCTGGCACTGCCCATACAGGTCGATCAGGACATAGCAGGGCTGTGGGATCCCCCATATCCCACATCCCACACCCCACACCCCATATCCCACATCCCATATATCCCATATATCCCACAACCCATATCCCATATCCCACATCCCA
>NW_011215578.1:0-1242 GCF_000146605.3 Meleagris gallopavo
TGGAGACCATAAGGGATGATGGGGACTTTGGGGATGTTGGAGACCATAAGGGATGATGGAGACCATAAAGGATGATGGAGACCACAGAGATGACAGGGACCATAAGGGATGATGGGGACTATAGGGACAATGAAGACCATAAGGGATGGTGGAGACCATTGGGATGATGGAGACCATAAGGGATGATGGGGACTTTGGGGATGTTGGAGACCATAAGGGATGGTGGAGAGAATTGGGATGATGGAGGTCATTGGGATGATGGAGACCATAAGGGATGATGGGGACTTTGGGGATGTTGGAGACCACAGGGGATGGTGGAGCTCATAAGGGATGATGGAGACCATAAAGGATGATGAAGACCGTGGTGATGATGGGGACCATAAGGGATGATGGGGACTATAGGGACAATGAAGACCATAAGGGATGGTGGAGACCGTTGGGATGATGGAGGCCATAAGGGATGGTGGAGGTCATAAGGGATGATGGAGACCATAAAGTATGATGGAGACCACGGAGATGACGGGGGCCATAAGGGATGATGGGGACTTTGGGGATGTTGGAGACCACAGGGGATGATGGAGACCATAAAGGATGATGAAGACTGTGGAGGTGATGGGGACCATAAGGGATGATGGGGACTATAGGGACAATGAAGACCATAAGGGATGGTGGAGGTCATTGGGATGATGGAGACCATAAGGGAGGATGGGGACTTTGGGGATGTTGGAGACCATAAGGGATGATGGAGACCATAAAGGATGATGGAGACCACGGAGATGATGGGGACCATAAGGGATGATGGGGACTATAGGGACAACGAAGACCATAAGGGATGGTGGAGGTCATAAGGGATGATGGAGACCATAAGGGAGGATGGGGACTTTGGGGATGCTGCAGACCACAGGGGATGGTGGAGGTCATAAGGGATGATGGAGACCATAAAGGATGATGAAGACCACAGAGATGACGGGGACCATAAGGGATGATGGGGACTTTGGGGAGGCTGGAGACCATAAGGGATGGTGGAGGTCATAAGGGATGATGGAGGTCATTGGGATGATGGAGACCATAAGGGATGATGGGGAGTTTGGGGATGCTGGAGACCATAGGGGATGGTGGAGCTCGTAAGGGATGATGGAGACCATAAAGGATGAAGAAGACCGTGGAGATGATGGGGGCCATAAGGGATGATGGGGACTATAGGGACAATGAAGACCATAAGGGATGGTGGAGACCGTTGGG
>NW_011215579.1:0-693 GCF_000146605.3 Meleagris gallopavo
TAGGAGCCCTCCGACCCCATAAGAACCCCATAGGAGCCCTCAGACCCCGTAGCAACCCTCCGACCCCATAAGAACCCCATAGGAGCCCTCAGACCCTATAGAAGCCCTCCGACCCCATAAGAACCCCATAGGAGCCCTCAGACCCCATAGGAGCCCTCCGACCCCATAAGAACCCCAAGGGAGCCCTCAGACCCCATAGGAGCCCTCCAACCCCATAAGAACCCCATAGGAGCCCTCAGACCCCATAGGAGCCCTCCGACCCCATAAGAACTCCATAGGAGCCCTCCAACCCCATAAGAACCCCATAGGAGCCCTCCGACCCCATAAGAACTTGCAGACCCCATAAGAACCTTCAAACCCCATAGGAGTCCTCCGACCCCATAAGAACCCCATAGGAGCCTTCCGACCCTATAGGAGTCCTCCAACACCATAAGAACCCCATAGGAGCTCTCCGACCCCATAAGAACCCCATAGGAGCTCTCAGACCCCATAAGAACCCCGTAGGAGCTGTCAGACCCTATAGCAACTCTCCAACCCCATAAGAACCCCATAGGAGCCCTCCGACCCCATAAGAACCCCATAGGAGCCCTCAGACCCCATAAGAGCCTGCAGACCCCATAAGAACCTTCAGACCCCATAGGAGCCCTCAGACCCCATAAGAACCCCATAGGAGTCCTCCGACCCTATAGGAGC
>NW_011215580.1:0-1134 GCF_000146605.3 Meleagris gallopavo
TATGTCCCCAAGGTGTCCCCAAGGTGTCCTCAGGTGTCCCCAGGTGTCTCCAGGTGTCCCTATATGTCCCCAAGGTGTCCCCAAGGTGTCCTCAGGTGTCCCCAGGTGTCCCCAGGTGTCCCTATATGTCTCCAAGGTGTCCCCAGGTGTCCCTACATGTCCTCCAAGGTGTCCTCCAAGGTGTCCCCAGGTGTCCCTATATGTCCCCAAGGTGTCCCCAAGGTGTCCCCAGGTGTCCCTACATGTCCCCAAGGTGTCCCCAAGGTGTCCCCAGGTGTCCCCAGGTGTCCCTACATGTCCCCAAGGTGTCCTCCAAGGTGTCCTCCAAGGTGTCCCCAGGATGTCCCCAAGATCTTCCCACCCCTCCTCTCGGTGTCCCCAGGATGTCCCCAAGATGTTCCTTATCCATCCTCTAGTTGTCCCCTCAGGTGTCCCCAGATGTCCCCAAGATGTTCCTATCCATCCTCTGGGTGTCCCCTCAGGTGTCCCCAGATGTCCTCAAGATGTTCCCACCCCTCCTCTGGTTGTCCCCTCAGGTGTCCCCAAGGTGTCCCCAGGTGTCCCCAAGATGTTCCTTATCCATCCTCTGGTTGTCCCCTCAGGTGTCCCCAGATGTCCCCAAGATGTTCCCACCCATCCTCTGGTTGTCCCCTCAGGTGTCCCCAGATGTCCCCAAGATGTTCCTCATCCATCCTCTGGTTGTCCCCTCAGGTGTCCCCAGGTGTCCCCAAGATGTTCCTATCCATCCTCTGGGTGTCCCCTCAGGTGTCCCCAAGTTGTCCCCAAGATGTTCCCACCCATCCTCTGGTTGTCCCCTCAGGTGTCCCCAAGATGTTCCTATCCATCCTCTGGGTGTCCCCTCAGGTGTCCCCAAGATGTTCCTTATCCATCCTCTAGTTGTCCCCTCAGGTGTCCCCAGGATGTCCCCAAGATGTTCCTATCCATCCTCTGGGTGTCCCCTCAGGTGTCCCCAAGATGTTCCCACATATCCTCTGGGTGTCCCCTCAGGTGTCCCCAGATGTCCTCAAGATGTTCCCACCCCTCCTCTGGTTGTCCCCTCAGGTGTCCCCTCAGGTGTCCCCAGATGTCCTCACATGCCCCCCAAGTGAGCCCTAGCTGTCCCCAACCCCCCCC
>NW_011215581.1:0-1203 GCF_000146605.3 Meleagris gallopavo
CTGCTGCTGCTTCTTCTTCTGCTTCTGCTGCTTCTGCTTCTGCTGCTTCTTCTGCTTCTTCTGCTTCTGCTTCTGCTTCTTCTTCTGCTTCTTCTTCTGCTTCTTCTGCTTCTGCTTCTTCTGCTGCTTCTGCTGCTTCTTCTTCTCCTTCTGCTGCTGCTTCTTCTTCTGCTGCTTCTTCTTCTCCTTCTGCTGCTTCTTCTCCTTCTGCTGCTTCTTCTTCTCCTTCTGCTTCTGCTGCTTCTGCTTCTGCTGCTGCTGCTTCTTCTGCTGCTGCTGCTGCTTCTGCTTCTTCTGCTTCTGCTTCTGCTTCTGCTTCTTCTGCTTCTTCTTCTGCTTCTTCTGCTTCTTGTTCTGCTTCTTCTGCTTCTTGTTCTGCTTCTTCTGCTTCTTGTTCTGCTTCTTCTGCTTCTTCTTCTTCTGCATCTTCTTCTTCTTCTTCTTCTGCTTCTTCTTCCTCTTCTGCTTCTGCTTCTTCTGCTGCTGCTTCTGCTTCTTCTGCTTCTGCTTCTTCTGCTTCTGCTTCTTCTTCCTCTTCTGCTTCTTCTTCCTCTTCTGCTTCTGCTTCTTCTGCTGCTTTTGCTTCTTCTGCTTCTTCTGCTTCTGCTTCTTCTGCTTCTTCTGCTGCTTCTTCGGCTTCTGCTTCTTCTGCTTCTGCTTCTTCTGCTGCTTCTGCTTCTGCTTCTGCTTTTTCTTCTGCTTCTTCTTCTGCTTCTTCTTCTGCTTCTTCTTCTTCTGCTTCTTCTTCTGCTTCTTCTTCTGCTTTTTCTGCTTCTGCTTTTTCTGCTTCTTCTTCTGCTTCTTCTTCTGCCTCTTCTTCTGCTTCTTCTGCTGCTTCTGCTTCTGCTGCTGCTTCTTCTGCTTCTGCTGCTGCTTCTGCTTCTTCTGCTTCTGCTTCTTGTTCTGCTTCTTCTGCTTCTTGTTCTGCTTCTTCTGCTTCTTGTTCTGCTTCTTCTGCTTCTTGTTCTGCTTCTTCTGCTTCTTGTTCTGCTTCTTCTGCTTCTTCTGCATCTTCTGCTTCTTCTGCATCTTCTGCTTCTTCTTCTTCTGCATCTTCTTCTTCTTCTGCTGCTTCTGCTTCTTCTTCTTCCTCTTCTGCTTCTTCTTCCTCTTCTGCTTCTTCTTCCTCTTCTGCTTCTTCTTCCTCTTCTGCTTCTGCTTCTTCTTCTCCTTCTGCTGCTTCTTCTTCTCCTTCTGCTGCTT
>NW_011215582.1:0-2819 GCF_000146605.3 Meleagris gallopavo
AGGGGACCGGTGAGGGGCGGAGTTGGGGGTGGGGCTTCCGGCGCGACGGGGGGAATGGACCAATGGGGTCGGGAGGTGGGCGGGGCCTGTTGGAGGGGCGGGGCTACGGGAGTAGGGCAGTCCAGTAAGGACCAGTAAGGGTTATTATACACCAGTATGGACCAGTATGCACCAGTGCAGCCCAGTATGGCTCAGTAAGGGCCAGCACACAGCCCAGTATGGCCCAGTGAGCACCAGAATCTCCCAGTGTGGATCAGGGAGGCCCAACCCAGTATGGACCAGTATGGACCAGTATGGACCAGAACACCGCCCAGTGCCACCCAGTATGGCCCAGTGAGCACCAGTACAGCCCAGTATGGATCAGGGCAACCCGGACCAGTATGGACCAGTATGGATCCATATGGACCAGTATGGACCAGTATCTTCCAGTATGGCTCAGTGACCACCAGTACAGTCCAGTATGAACCAGTATGGACCAATGCACACCAGTGTGGCCCAGTATATCCCAGTACAACCCAGCAAGAAACAGTACAGCCCAGTATAAACCAGTATGGGCCATTATGAACCAGTATGGCCCAGTACAGCCCAGAACACACCAGTATGGGCCATTATGTTCCAGTATAGCCCAGTACACACCAGTATGGGCCACCATGAACCAGTATGGCCCAGTACAGCCCAGAACACACCAGTATGGACCATTATGTACCAGTGTAGCCCAGTACACACCAGTATGGACCATTATGAACCAGTATGGCCCAGTACAGCCCAGAACACACCAGTATGGACCATTATATACCAGTGTAGCCCAGTACAACCCAGTATGGACCACTATGAACCAGTATGGCCCAGTACAGCCCAGTACGCACCAGTATGGACCAGTGTAGCCCAGTACAAACCAGTATGGGCCATTATGAACCAGTATGGCCCAGTACACACCAGTATGGACCATTATGAACCAGTATGGCCCAGTACAAACTAGTATGGGTCATGATGTACCAGTATAGCCCAGTACAAACCAGTACACACCAGTATGGACCACTATGAAGCAGTACAGCCCCATACACACCATTACTCCCAGTACAGCCCAGTCTTCCCAGTATATCCCACTATGTTCCGGTGCCCCATAGACCCATCGGCCCCATAGAGAATATTGGCCCTATAGAACAAACTGACCCCACAGAACCCACTGACCCCAAAGATCCTATAGACACCACCAGCCCCATTGACCCCATTGACCCCATTGACCCCATTGACCCCGTTGACCCTACAAAGACCACCAGCCCCACTGACCCCATTGACCCCATTGACCCTATAGCCATCATCAGCCCCAATGACCCCATTGACCCCACTGACCCCATAGACACCACCAGCCCCAATGACCCCATTGAACCCATTGACCCTATAGAAATCATCAGCCCCATTGACATCATTGACCCCACTGACCCTATAGATACCACCAGTGCCATTGACCCCATTGACCCTATAGAGACCCTATAGACACCACCAGCCCCATTGACCCCACTGACCCCATTGACCCCATTGACCCTATAGAAATCATCAGCCCCATTGACCCCATTGACCCCACTGACCCCATAGACACCACCAGCCCCATTGACCCCATTGACCCCATTGACCCCATTTACCCTATAGAGACCACCAGCCCGTTGACCCTATTGACCCCATTGACCCCATTGACCACATTGACCCTATAGACACTATCAGCCCTAATAACCCCAATGGCCCCACTGGCCCTATAGACACCACCAGCCCCAATGACCCCGTTGACCCTATAGAGACCATCAGCCCCATAGACCCCATTGACCCCACTGACCCCATTGACCCTATAGAGCCCACTGATCCCACAGACCCTATTGACTCCTCTGACCCCACTGACCCCACTGAGCCCACAGACCCCACCGACCCTGCAGACCCCGTTGACCCCAATGATCCCATTGACCCCACTGACTCCATTGACCCCACAAACCCACAGAACCCATTGACCCCACTGATCCCACAGACCCCATTGATCCCGCAGACCCCACAGACTTCACTGACCCCATTGACCCTACAGACCCCATAGATCCCAATGACCCCATTGACCCCACTGACCCCACTGACCCCAATGACCCCACTGACTCCAAAGATCCCACTGACCCCACTGATCCCATAGACCCCACTGACCCCACAGACCCCACTGACCCCACAGACCTCACTGACCCCATTGACCCCACAGACCCCAGAGACCCCACTGATCCCACAGACCTCACTGACCCCATTGATCCCAAAGACCCCACAGATCCAATTGACCCCACTGACCCCAATGACCCCACTGACCCCACAGACCCCACTGACCCTACAGACCTCACTGACCCCATTGACCCCACAGACCCCATAGATCCCACTGATCCCACAGACCTCACTGACCCCATTGATCCCACAGACCCCACAGATCCAATTGACCCCACAGATCCCACAGACCCCACTGACCCCACAGACCCCATTGACCCCACAGACCCCACTGACCCTACAGACCTCACTGACCCCATTGACCCCACAGACCCCATAGATCCCAATGACCCCCACAGACCCCACTGACCCCACAGACTCCATTGATCCCACAGACCCCACTGACCCCACTGATCCTGCTGACCCTGCAGACCCCACTGACCCCATTGACCCCACAGACCCCACTGACCCCACTGATCCTGCTGACCCTGCAGACCCCACTGACCCCACTGACCCCATTGACCCCACAAACCCACAGAACCCATTGACCCCACTGATCCCATTGACCCCACAGACCCCACAGACCCCACTGA
>NW_011215583.1:0-1787 GCF_000146605.3 Meleagris gallopavo
TCCTATGTCCTATAGTCCTATGTCCTATATCCTATATCCTATGTCCTATGTCCTATGTCCTATATCCTATATCCTATGTCCTATATCCTATGTCCTATATCCTATATCCTATGTCCTATATCCTATATCCTATATCCTATATCCTATGTCCTATGTCCTATATCCTATGTCCTATGTCCTATATCCTATGTCCTAGATCCTATATCCTATGTCCTATGTCCTATGTCCTAGATCCTATGTCCTATGTCCTATATCCTATGTCCTATATCCTATATCCTATGTCCTATGTCCTACGTCCTATGTCCTAGATCCTATGTCCTATGTCCTATGTCCTATATCCTATGTCCTATATCCTATATCCTATGTCCTATGTCCTATGTCCTAGATCCTATATCCTATATCCTATATCCTATGTCCTATATGCTATGTCCTATGTCCTATATCCTATGTCCTATGTCCTATATGCTATGTCCTATATCCTATGTCCTATATCCTATATCCGACATCCCACATCCCACAGCCCACATCCTATATCCTATATCACACATCCCAGATCCTGTATCCTATATCCCATATCCCACATCCCACATCCCACATCCCACATCCTATAACACACATCCCGGATCCCACATCCTATATCCTATATCACACAGCCCAGATCCCATATCCCATATCCCCTATCCTGTATCCCACATCCCATATCACACATCCCACATCCTATATCCTATATCACACATCCCACATCCCATATCCCATATCCTGTATCCCACATCCCATATCACATATCCTATACCCTATATCCCATATCCTATATCCTATACTCTATATCCTATATCATATATCTCATATCCGATATCCTATATCCTATATCACACAGCCCAGATCCCATATCCCATATCCCCTATCCTGTATCCCACATCCCATATCACACATCCCACATCCTATATCCTATATCACACATCCCACATCCCACATCCCATATCCTGTATCCCACATCCCATATCACATATCCTATACCCTATATCACACATCCCAGATCCCATATCCCATATCCTGAATCCCATCTCCCATATCCCCATATCCCCCAACATCCCATAACCCACATCCCATAACCCACATCCCATAACCCACATCCCATATCCCACATCCCCATATCCCCCACATCCCATATCCCCACATCCAATATCCCCACATCCCATATCCCCCACATCCCATATCCCCATACCCCATATCCCCCCATCCCATATCCCCCATATCCCACATTCCTCGATCCCATATCTCACATCTCCACATCCCATATCCCACATCCACCCATCCCAAATCCCCCACACCCCACATCCCATATCCCCATATCCCCATATCCCACATCCCACATCCCATATCCCCATATCCCATATCCCACATCCCATATCCCATATCCCCATATCCCACATCCCACATCCCATATCCCCACATCCCATATCACACATCCCATATCCCATATCCCCATATCACACATCCCATATCCCATATCCCCATATCCCACATCCCATATCCCATATCTCCATATCCCACATCCCATATCCCATACCCCATATCCCCCACATCCCATATCCTCCACATCCCATATCCCACATCCCATATCCCATATCCCCATATCCCCCCATCCCATATCCCATACCCCATATCCCCCATATCCCATATCCCCACATCCCCACATTCCACATCCCCCATCCCATATCCCACATCCCACATCCCATATCCCACATCCCATATCCCCACATCCCACATCCCCACATCCCATATCC
>NW_011215584.1:0-704 GCF_000146605.3 Meleagris gallopavo
GCGCAGCCTCGAACCTCCCGCCACAGCGTCCGGCCGTCTGTGGGGCGCAGAGAGGCGTCAGGACCCAGAAGTTGGGGGGTGGGGTGAGGGGCGACCCCGTAAGTTGAGTATTGGGACCCATAGGGTGAGCATTGGGAGCATAGGTTGGGTATTGGGACCCATAAGTTGGGTATTGGGAGCATAGGTTGGGTATTGGGACCCATAAGTTGGGTATTGGGACCCATAAGTTCGGTATTGGGACCCATAAGTTGGGTATTGGGACCCATAAGTTGAGCATTGGGAGCATAGGTTGGGTATTGGGACCCATAAGTTGAGCATCAGGCCCCATAGGGTGAGCATTGGGAGCATAGGTTGGGTATTGGGACCCATAAGTTGAGCATCAGACCCCATAAGTTGAGCATTGGGACCCATAAGTTGAGCATCAGACCCCATAGGTTCAGTGTTGGGACCCATAAGTTGAGCATCAGACCCCATAAGTTGAGCATTGGGACCCATAAGTTGAGCACTGGGACCATAGGTTGGTATTGGGACCCATAAGTCGGATATGGGGCCCATAGGGTGAGCACCAGCACCCATAAGTTGAGCATTGGGACCCACAAGTTGAGCACTGGCCCCACAAGTGAGCACTAGGCCCGTAGGGTGGCCATTGGGCCCCATAAGTTGGGGGTTGGGTCCCATGGGGTCCCATGGAGGCTCCGCTGGTT
>NW_011215585.1:0-990 GCF_000146605.3 Meleagris gallopavo
GGAGCAGCTCTGCTGTGAGGAAAGGCTGAGGGAACTGGGCTGGTTCAGCTCGGAGAAGAGAAGGCTGCAGGGAGACCTGATTGTGGCCTTCAGTGCTTGAAGGGAGAGGATAAACAGGAGGGGAATGGCTGTTTGTGAGGGTGGGTGGTGACAGGACGAGGGGAACGGTGTTAAAGTGAGACAGGGGAGGTTTAGGGTGGGTATGAGGAGGAAGTTTTTCAGCCAGAGGGTGGGGAGGCACTGGAACAGGTTGCCCAAGGAGGCTGTGGATCCCCATCCCTGCAGGCATTCGAGGCCAGGCTGGATGTGGCTCTGGGCAGCCTGGGCTGCTGGTTGGTGACCTACACACAGCAAAGGGTTGGAACTGATGGGCATCGTGGTCCTTTGCAACCCAGGCCGTTCTATGAGTCAATGATTCCATGGGTCCCTATGGTGCCCTGTGGGCAACTGTGGCACCCTATGGATCCCTATGGCACCCTGTGGATCCCTAAGGCACACTATAGGGTCTTATGGCACCCTATGGATCCCTATGGCACCCTGTGGATCCCTATGGCACACTATAGGGTCTTATGGCACCCTATGGATCCCTATGGCACCCTGTGGGTCCCTAAGGCACACTATAGGGTCTTATGGCACCCTATGGATCCCTATGGCACCCTATGGGGTCTTATGGCACCCTATGGATCCCTATGGCACCCTGTGGATCCCTACGGCACCCTATAGGGTCTTATGGCACCCTGTGGGTCCCTAAGGCACACTATAGGGTCTTATGGCACCCTGTGGATCCCTATGGCACCCTATAGGGTCTTATGGCACCCTGTGGGTCCCTATGGCACACTACAGGGTCTTATGGCACCCTATGGATCCCTAAGGCACCCTATAGGATCTTATGGCACCCTGTGGTTCTCTGGGCAGCCTGGGCTGCTGGTTGGTGACCTGCACACAGCAGGGGTTGGAACTGATGGCCATCGTGGTCCTTTGCAACCCAGG
>NW_011215586.1:0-870 GCF_000146605.3 Meleagris gallopavo
GGGTCAATGGGGTCAGTGGGGTCAGTGGGGTCTGTGGGGTCAGTGGGGTTGATGGGATCAGTGAGGTCTGTGGGGTCAAGGGGGTCTGTGGTGTCTGTGGGGTCAGTGGGGTCAAGGGGTCATGGGGTCTGTGGGGTCTTTGGGGTCAATGGGGTCAGTGGGGACGGTGGGGTCAGTGGGGTCAGTGGTGTCTGTGGGGTTGATGGGATCAGTGGGGTCAATAGGGTCAGTGGGATCAATGGGGTCAGTGGAGTCAGTGGGGACTGTGGGGTCTGTGGGGTCAGTGGGGTCATTGGGGTCAATGGGGTCTGTGGGGTCTGTGGGGTCAGTGGGCTCCATGGGTCCTATGGTGTGAATGGGCTCTAAAGGGTCAATGGGGCTGTATAGGGTCAATGGGGTCAAAGGGGTTTATATGGCCAGTGGAGCTCTATGGGGTCAGTGGGGTCAAAGGGGTTTATATGGCCAATGGAGCTCTATGGGGTCTATGGGGTCAAAGGGGTTTATATGGCCAGTGGAGCTCTATGGGGTCAGTGGGGTCAAAGGGGTTTATATGGCCAGTGGAGCTCTATGGGATCAGTGGCGTCAAATGGGTTTATATGGCCAGCGGAGCTCTATGGGGTCCGTGGGGTCAAAGGGGTTTATATGGCCAACGGAGCTCTATGGGGTCTATGGGGCTCTATGGGGTCAACGCGCTCTAAAGGGCTCAATGGGCATTTTCCACCCACACCCAACATGGCGGCGCTGCTCCCACACCCGGAAGTTTCTACTCACCACTTCCCCCGGAAGTGAGGCCGGAAGTGCAGCTTATCGCCATGACGACGGGGGCGGGGCGGCCATTTTGGGGCCGGGATGGGATTTTAGGGGAGATTT
>NW_011215587.1:0-645 GCF_000146605.3 Meleagris gallopavo
CTATTCCTTCCTTACCTTTGGACTGTGAGTGATACCTTTCTTGGGTTATCCATAAGCTGATTGGAGGTAACTCTGACCTCTTCTTCTTACCACACATCATATGTCTATGTGTTATTTCATACTATCAGACTATGTTTTTGTTTCTCTGAGTATAGAAATGAGTACTTCTTGTCTCAGTTTTAAAGTAGTGTGTCTCGGGTAAGTCTGCGTAGCCAACTGTTACAAAAGTTCTTAAATGCATTAAACCTGGACAGTCATTTTTTCGCCCATCTGCCTAGATGCCAGCAGGCTGGAGAAATAGCCAGGCTGAAACTTCCTTAGTTTCAGTAAGGATAAGGGCAAATCCTGCATCTGGAGAGGAACAACCCTGCACATGCATATATGCTGGAGAGTGTTCAGCGGGAAAGCAGCCTTGCAGAATAAGAACAGCAGGTCCTCGTGAACATGAAGCTGAACGTAAGGCAACAAAGAGTGACAAGGACACGTTGGTGCCTCCAGCAGGTCAAGGGGATTGACCCTGCTTCTCTGCTCAGCACTGATGATACGCATCTGAAGCGCGGCGTTCAGTAGTGGGTTCCCAGAACTGGAAAGAAATGAAGTGCCTGAAGCATATCTTTCATGAAGAAAGGCTGAGAGAAATGGGGA
>NW_011215588.1:0-1076 GCF_000146605.3 Meleagris gallopavo
AGGAAAAGAGTGGAAGGGGAAACAAGCTCTAATAAGGCATTTGCAAGTTCGAGGAGCGACAGCTGTAGTGCTCTCAGGGAGAGCGTTTCAGAAAGTGGGGAGAGATCCTTTCAGGACTGCGGAGAAAAAACCCCCCACTCGCAGGTAGTGGAGGAGGCTGAATTCGCACTTGTCGGCATCGGAATCGCACTCCTTCGCTCTCCCGCGTAGAAAGCGGCATTCGCGCTGAACCGCTCCGGAGACTTTGCCGGAGCTGGCCGAGAAATAGCGTTTCTCCCCGAATGCCGCTTTGAGCTGTCAGCAGCGGTCTCGTGTTTCTCGCTAGCCGAGAACGAGCCACTTCAGCCGGCTGCTTTTCTCCGACGAGTGAGCGGGCACCTGTTCTCACATTGGAAAGGATCGGTTTGCACTTCGCCTTGGCTACATGCAGAATGCACTACGCCTACCTCTGAATACTATGTCTCTGTCTTTATTTCGTGCGACAATTCATTTACTGAGGTTTCTACTGTTACAAATCGGCTTTCAGAGAGGAAAAGTGTGGAAGGGAAAACAAGCTCTAATAAGACACCTGGAAGTTGGAGGAGCGACAGATGTTGTGCTCTCAGGGAGAGCGTTTCAGAAAGAGGGGGAGATCCTTTCAGGACTGCGGAGAAAAAACGCCCCACTCGCAGGTGTTGCAAGAGGCTGAATTCGCAGTTGTCGGCATCGGAATCGCACTCCTTCTCTCTCACGCGCAGAAAGCGGCATTCGCGCTGAACCGCTCCGGAGACTTTGCCGTAGCTGGCCGAGAAATCGCGCTTTACCCCAACGCCGCTTTCAGCCGTCCGCAGCGGTCTCGTGTTTCTCGCTAGCCGAGAACGAGCCACTTCAGCCGGCTGCTTTTCTCCGAAGAGTGAGCGTGCTCCTGTGTGCACATCGGAAAGGAGCGGTTTGCACTTCGCCTTGGCTACATGTAGAATGCACTACGCCTACCTCTGAATACTATGTCTCTGTCTTTATTTCGTGCGACAATTCATTCTAGTGAGGTTTTCCAATGCTACACATCTTCATTCAGAGAGGAAAAGAGTGGAAGGGAA
>NW_011215589.1:0-858 GCF_000146605.3 Meleagris gallopavo
AAAGGCTGAGTAACCGCGCTCTGCTCAGCCTGGGGAAAAGGAGATCTGGTGAGAGGGGATCTGGTAAATACTTATAAATATCTAAAGGAAGGTGGGAGGCAAATGGGTGAGGCCAGGCTCTTCTTGATGGTGTGTAGCAATAGCACAAGGAGTAATGGCCTAGAACTTGTCAATAGGAAGTTTCATACTGACATGCAGAAGAACTTTATGGTAAGGGTGATGGAGCACTGGAACAGGTTGCCCAGAGAGGTTGTGAGGTCTCCTTCTCTGGAGACATTATTCAAAACCTGCCTGGATGTGTTCCCATGTGGCCTAATCTAGCTGCTAAGGCAAGGTATTGACTAGATGAGCTTCCCAGGTTCCTTCCAATCCCTGTCATTCAGTGATTCTGGGATTCTGTAATTTGTATGGAGAAGAGACAGCAGCTATTAATAGGAAGACTTGGTAAAAAAAGACCCTTTTATTTATTTTTAATAAATGATACAATTTCTTTTTAGCTCATCTTCTCTTCTTTTCCCTTCCTTCTCTTCCTTTCCCTTTTCTCCCCTTTTCTTCCCTTCTCTTTCTCTTCTCTTCCCTTTTCTTCCCTTCTCTTCCTCTTTCTCTTCCTCTCTTTCTCTTTCTCTTTCTCTATCTCTTTCTTTCTCTTTCTCTTTCTCTTTCTCTTCCTCTTCCTCTTTCTCTTCCTCATTCTCTTCCTCTTCCTCTTTCTCTTTCTTTCTTTCTCTTTCTCTTCTCTTTCTCTTCCTCTTCCTCTTTCTCTTCCTCTTTCCTTCTCTTTCTCTTCTCTTTCTCTTTCTCTTCTCTTTCTCTTTCTCTTTCTCTTTCTCTTTCTCTTTCTCTTTCTCTTTCTCTTTC
>NW_011215590.1:0-1148 GCF_000146605.3 Meleagris gallopavo
CCTAACCTAACCTAACCTAACCCTAACCCTAACCCTAACCCTAACCCTAACCCTACCCTAACCCTAACCCTAACCCTAACCCTAACCCTAACCTCTTTCCTCTATGGCTAATACCCTACCTGTACTCCTGCCTGCTACCTGACTAACTTCTCTGCGTCCCTCTGAGTCTACAGCTGTCCACACTTACCTTCGACACCTACCTTCTTCTGTTCCCAGTCCTGATAGTGACAATGCAAGACCCAATACAGTTAAATGACATGAGTATTTTATTGCACCATTATTTGAACAAGACATGACTCTTAGAAGCATATGCACAGTATAGCAGCAGCAACTAGTCATTTACAAGCAGAACATGGTACACTTATTCATTACAATTCCAAAACTTAGTTGATGGACAGCATACATATTTTCCATACATGACAGGATACATTTTAAAGGCGCAGCATACACTTTTTCAATACACTCGCAAGACATTTTTACAGGTAACAGATAAACCAGGGAAAGATCACCAGGCCTACATACCCCATGAACAAGATTACATTACACAAGCATTTTATACTGCAACCCACCTCACAAGCAATAAATATCTCAGCGCATCCAAAACAAATTGCAATTCTCATTTTGGCCGCAACTCGGTGCAACTCTCAGAGTGGCCGGGAAAGAAGACATACCACCTCCAATGGCCCTCAAGCCTTGCTTACGGGGCTGGGTTAGCCCTGCGGTACAAACAAACAAAGCAAAGCTAACCCAACCCCATAAGCAAGGCAAAACTAAAACCAATTTGGTTTACATTAATTGAATGCAAAGCTAAAGCCAATTTGTGGGAGATAAATTGAATGCACATGCTGAAAACAGCACAATTCTCAAAATGGCCACAAAGGGGCACGAGTCTCAGACTGGCCGGGAAAAAGCACACATCGCCTCCAACGGCCCTTGGGCCTTGCTTACGGGGCTGGGGTTAGCCCTGCGGTACAAACAAACAAAGCAAAGCTAACCCAACCCCATAAGCAAGGCAAAGCTATAACCAATTTGGTTTACATTAATTGAATGCAAAGCTAAAGCCAATTTATGGGAGATAAATTGAATGCACATGCTGAAATCAGCACAATTCTCAAAATGGCCACAAAGGGGCACGAGTCTCAGACTGG
>NW_011215591.1:0-882 GCF_000146605.3 Meleagris gallopavo
GTCAGAGTAAAGCAGGAGTAAAGTATCAATAAACCCAGAGTAAAGTGTGAGGTAAACCCAGAGAAAAGGGTGAGTACACACAGAGTAGAGGGCGAGTACACCTAGAATGAAGTGTGCGTCAACACAATGTGAAGTGTGTGTAAACATGGAGTAAAGTCTGGGTAAAACCCTGTGAGAGGTAGATTGTGTTCTTGCAGTGGAAATTTCCAGTCACAACAAAAGCTGCTGAAGAGAGTGAGGTTGAGACTGGGGCATTCCAACCTGGGTACAATTGGCACAGGCACGAGGTAAGGAAATTATATAGGGTAGGGAAGAGTCTGGAACAGGACAGAAGGAGTGCACTGATTTTTGATAACATTGTCCTCCTATTGCCATAAAAGTACAGAAGATAACAAAAAACAAAGGGTTGGTATCAGACATGGCATGGAAATGTAAGGTAGCACCAGCGTCAGAAGATTGTGAGCTTGAGATGCTCAACCAAAGAGAGCCAGGAGAAGCTTTGCCTGTGTCGGATCCAGGGTATATAACAGAATGGATTTCACTGACTAGCTGTCCAATTTCTCCCTTGTCAGTGGAGGATGTGCGCCCATTATTGCAATAATGAATAAAATGCCCTTCACAGAGATCTTGGCCTGATTACCATTTTTTATCCTGAGCGTGTTTCTCTCACTCTCAATTCACATTGAGTTTTCTCTTACTTTCTGTGGGTTTCCTCACTCACTACTCTCTGTTTATAAAGTCTACACATCTAGGTTTTACACTTTACTGCAGAATTTACTCACACTTTACTCAGGGTTTGTGAACACTTTACTCGAGGTTTCCCTCACTTTAATCCAGGTTCTACACACATGCTACTCCGGGTTTTATTCACACGCTGGGTGC
>NW_011215592.1:0-586 GCF_000146605.3 Meleagris gallopavo
CACAGCCAACGCAGCAACTCAGGGGGGCCCGAGAAGGACAACAGCATCTGGCGGAGGACTCGGCGCATCTGGAAGGAGGGAAGAGATCCTCATGTCTGGAAACGGGGAGAGGGACGGGAGGAAAGGTGAGGAGAGCAGAAATGGAGAGAGAAAAGTCAAAAGGAAAGAAGGAATGGGATGGGAAAGAGATGAGAAGAAGAGGGAAAGGAAAGCAGGAAAGGAAGGAAGGAGGAAGGAAAAGAAGGAAGAAAGGGAAAAGGAATGAAGAGGAAAAGTGCTGGAATGGAACTGAGAAAGGAGAATCAGAGAAAGAAGAAGAAGAAGAAGAAGAAATGAAATGGGAAACTGAAAGGAGGAAGAACCAGGATGGGAAAAAGGAGGAGGAGGAGGAGGAGAGTGAGAAATAAGAGGGAGAGTGAGCAAATGGATGGGGATAAAAGAGGAAAAAGGAATGAAAGGAGGAGGGGGAGGAAGCGGGAATTGGGGTGAGAGGAAATGGGGACAGGGTGGGAAACGTAGGGGAGGAGTGGGGCAAAGGGAATTGGGATGGGGGGAAAAGGGTTGGGGGGAAAAGGGGACAGGGATG
>NW_011215593.1:0-6224 GCF_000146605.3 Meleagris gallopavo
GTAAGACAGGCATCAGGACTTCTGTACTGTCCTCTGGCTGCCGCCTCTTGCCTTCTGCAGGCCTTCTTTGACACCTACGAAGCTTGAGTGAGGCCGCATCAGTGTGAAACACCGGTAAGCTATGGAGCTCTGAAGGGGAGCTGTGGGCTCCGGTACCTCAGGAGGGGATGTGCGTGCTCTTTAATGTGCGTGCAGTCTGCTTGTGCTATGGCAGAAGGGCTTTGACAGCTGGGACCGTGTTTGTGTTGTCAGGAAAAGTGGATATCAGCACTTCCCCTACTGGAAGATTTAAAAGTAGAGCCTTTTATTGCTGCTTACTGTATGTTTTTCATCTTTAGAAACACAGGTGTTTGGATAATGCTATTTTTCATGGGAGATGTGCCAGATGTACCTGATGTACTATTTGCTGTGCCTTTCTACCACCCGAAATGTTACTGATACAATAGTAGTTCAGAAAGACTGTGCTGTGGATTTGTTTCCTGGACTCACATGAGAAGGATGGCTGTGGAGATGTTGGTCTTGAGGCAGGGGTTGTTAGAAGCTTGTGAGAGTGGCCTCTAATCATTGACCATGAAATGAATTGTAAGGCTCTGCATGCTCAGGTGGGAGCAGAGCGAGGCCAGCAGGGAAGTCTTTTGAAAAATCCCTGTAATCAAATCAACACAAAAAGATGTTTCTTCTCAGCTAGCTCATAAAATACCTGAAAATTATCATCAGCCAAGGAGGTGGCTCAGGTGTGCTTGTGAAGTTCAGGTGTGCTTTGTGGATCAGGCTTTGCTTTTAGAGTCCTCGGTGGCTGCTTGCTTTGTACTGCTGGTTGTTGTTTAATAGGAGCAGGAGAAGTCCAGTGTGCTAAGAAGAACCTGGTAGTGGAGGGGAAAAAAATCCTCAGGGTTTGGGTGCTTCCGTGTGTTACGAGTGATTGTGATACCACTGCTTGGTCAGTTTGTGTGCATGAAACAAGTCTGAAATCTTTTTTTATAGAGTAATGTGAAAGGAGTCCTATGGATTTGAGATCTGACTTAAAGTCTGTGGGCATCTTCCAGGAGCTGGGATAAAGGTGAGGCAAGGAAAGTTGGGGGAGAAGGATGAGGTGTAGGAAGAGGAACGACTTCCATTGATATCAACTCCTGCTGTTACCATTTTGACTTGGGATACATGCTTTTTTTAATAAAGAACAAACTCATTGTGCAGCTTGTGAATGAATTCATTCACACCTGTTACTGTTTGGTGTTCTCTACAAGGAGCTGCAACTGAAATGGACACTTCTGGTCTGATTACCAGTCCCCTCCCGCATGCTCAGATCAGCCAAGTTTGCCAGGCCTGGCTCTTGGTTGGTGAGTTGTGCCCAAAGTCAGACAGTTGGCTCTTCTCAGCTTTGAGATGTGTTTTCCAGTTGCATGTTATGTTATTTCTGTTGTGTTGACCTCTTGAGCTGCAGCCCTAACTGGGGATCCAAGTATACTAACACAGAAAGAATGGTTGAGATATATGTGAACTTGGTTTGAAAACGCAATCCAAGGGCTGCACAAATGTGGGACAGTTCTGAGTGTAAGGAAAGGCATCTGCTGGGTGAGTGCTTTGCTGGGTGAGCATCACCCTGCTGAAGAGCAGGCAGCTGTTGTCTTTGCAGACAGCCACATCCATGGGGATTGGGAGCTTTTTCTGCCTTCCAGCTCTTGGCTGTTGCTCTGAGAGTGGAGGCTCTTGCCCAGAGAGAACCACCAGCAGTAAGGATCCCCTGCGTGGCTTCTGAGCTTCTGCGTGGCCTCTGCATGGCTTTCAGACAAACCAGCTGGATTAGCGTGGCCTGTGACCCTGGTTTGGAGTTAACCCAGCAGGCTTTGCACAAAGCAGAATGACCTGTGGGCACAGCGTCCAGCAGGTGGAAGTGACCAACTGCTGCAGCTTGAGCAGCGCTCTTGAGGGAAATCCTCACTGCAAACAAAGGCCCAGAAGAAGAGAGCAGCTTGTCCCTGTGTTCACATAGTAAGGTTGTCCTTTCTGATCTCTTGCCTCTCAGGTGGTGCCTACAGCTGTGTGATGTGCTCTGCAGGAAGTGCTGATGTTTTGCATTTAACCTTGTCTTTCATCTTCTTTTAAAGCTTAGAGGCAACCTTAAATTTCTACAGCCATGAGCTTTGTGCCACAAGAGCTCTCCAGCTTCTATCCGTGATGTGAGACTGTATTGTGTCTACTTTAAGTCAGCCTCTTTCTTCCTTTTCATTTTAAGGTAGGAAAATTAATTTCTGGTCCAGGAGAAGAAGAAATGCAACAATCTTCCCTGCACTATTCAGTTTGCCTGAGTTGCCAAGTGTTCCTCATTTTTCTTGTATCCTTCAATTCCAAGTCCAATTCAGAGGTAACCACCTACAGTTAAGTAAGAGATTTCACTATTTATTTCTGATTGTGGCAATTACTTCAGTTCAGAAGTCACACTTAATTTACATTTAATTCTGACAAAGGTTGCAGTTGCAGCTGACTTCCCAAGGCTGCAGTACATGGTGGTGGCACAGCCTTGGGCTTCTGCATTTGTGCTAATCCCACGTTTGCTTTCTCTGTCTTGCAGGTCAACTGGCGCTAGAAGTGGACGGCATCCCAGTGTAAATGAAGGTCTGAGTAGGAGCAGCTGCTGATGGGAGGAAGGAAATGCAGGCTAATGGACTCTGAAGCATCTCCCAGTACGGTACCAGAGGAGGCAGTAGTGATGCTGGGGGGCAGTTGCAGAAGAATATGAGGAACTCCTCAGCAGGAAGCCACAAACCCTGCAGAAAGCTGCAGGAGACTCAGAGCATGTGTGGATGCCCAGGAGGAAATGCAGGCCCAGTGTTTGAGCAGTGCCTGGCCTTGGAGTGCTGCAGCCCAAGAACAAAGCTATTCTGCCTTTGCCAAGATGACTTTCCAAGGTGGACTTTTCTGTCCTCACAAAAACCAGAGGGCTGACTCATCCAAATGCTTGCTGATTGCTTGGAAGCCCAAATCCTTCCAGCCTTCAATCTGGGGGCAGCCTGGGGGCAACATCTCCTGGGTGTGGTGCCTGAGTGAGAGGATGACCCAGGCTGGTTACACAAGAGTAATCTTAATTTCTCTGTTTTCTTACTTCAGATAACGCCATTGGGTGGCCCTCATGTTGTTTTAAAATTTGGTACCAGCCTGGTGACTTTGGGCCAGAACCCAAAAAGCTGGAACCAGTCCAGGAGCTTAAAGCCACAGCCCCAGGCAGAGAAGCTGACACACGTCCCGGGGCCTAAAGACACTGCCAGAGAAGCCAGGAGTGGCCCTGGGGCCTAAAAACAGAGCCAGAGAGACTGGCACCGGCCACGGGACCTGAAGCCACAGCTGGAGTGGCCAGCACCGACCCTGGGGATTAAAGCCACAGCCCCAGCCAGAGAGGCTGGCATCAGTCCTGGGGCATAAAGCCACAGCCAGAGAGGCTGGCACCACTTCTGTGGCCTAAAGCCGAAGCCAGAGAAGCCAGCACTGTCCCCGGAACTTCAATCCACAGCCCGAAAGGCTGACACTGGCTCTGGGGCCTAAAGCCACAGCACAAGAGGCCGGCACAAGCTTCAGGCCTAAAGCACAGCCACAGAGCCCTACGCCAGCCCTGGGGCCTGAAGGTGCAGCAACAGCCCGAGAGGCCGGCACCAGGCCAAGGGCCCAAAGCCACACCTACAGCCTGAGAGGCCGGCACCGGCCCTGGGGCCCAAAGCCAGAGGCAGAGGCCAGCACCGGCCCTGGGGCACACAGATGTACCTTCCTGTTGGTTTCTGCTGATTTCTATAGGACTCCATTGACCGCTCTGAGGCCATACTGGTCCTTACTGGTTGTTATTTGGCCATACTGGACTTTTCTGGTCCATACTGGTGTGCACTCCTCCCAGTTCCTACAAGTTCCTCTGGGACTCTGCTGACCACTACGAGGCCATATTGCATTTTTATTGGGCTACACAAGAGTCATTTTAACTTCCGTTACTTTACTTCAATTAACCCCCATTCAATTAACCCCATTCACCCCACTGGTGACCCTGGTGTTTGTTTCCTAAAATTTGGATCTAGGAGGTGACCACTCCCCTTGCCTATGATGAAAGCACAGAAGTGATGCAGGCACTCGCTGAGGTCACAGTCATTGCCGGGCTGGGAGCGTTTGTGCCACAGCTGGTGAGCAGAGCTGGTGCTCTGGTGAGCGTGCTGCACACAGAGACTGAGCTCTGTGCTTTTCTTGAGAGATCACCCTGTGGGAGCCCACTGGAAGCACCTCTGCGGCGTGTGTGTGAGCTGGGCACAGCTCAGGCTGAGCAGGCTGACCAGGTGAGCTGGGTTTGGTGCTGGGTGGTTGCCGGGAGCTAACTCAGCAGAAAAGCTGGGCTAGGGAGGAGTTCCCAGCTCAAACGGTGCCCTTCTGAATGGCTGTATCCAGGGAAGATGGGTTCTTGTTGAGATTCCAACCCACGATTCAGTGAGGATGATGAAATGTCATTCCTCCCCTAGAAAATTGCTGCCGAGCCCCCATCTTCATGTCAGACATTAAAAATGAAGCAGAGCACAGACTTCATAGAGGTGAGACTTGTGCCTCACTGCTCTGTGCATTGCTTGGTGTGCCATACCCAGCAGGTGTTTCAGCAAACCGCACTGAAGTCACGGCAGAGAGCCGTGCTCAGCTGGGGACACGGACGGTCAGCACACTTGTGGGGGAAAAGGGGACCTGGGGGCACTTGCTAACAGAAGCCATGGCAGTCAGACACAAGCTGCAGCTAGTGATGGGTGGGCAGTTCTTGCAGCCAGCTGATTTCCAGGCATTGCCGTCAAGAGATGACATTGCATGGCAGAAGAAAGCTGGGAAAATGCTTCTTCCTTGTGATTTTTCACTTGTTGATACTTTCTGTAGGGTTCCTGTCCAAAAGGAGAACTCAGGAATCAAGGCAGCTGAAGATTGCAGTGCTGTAAGGGATGTCAAGTAAGCATCCATTTGGAGTGCAGGAAGAGGCAGTGAGAAGTGAACTGTCAGTTTGTGTTTGGGCTGTCCAAGTAGCATCTTTCTATTTTCTGGGGGCACATGGGCTTACTGGACAATACTTCTGCTGCCTGCTGGTGTCTGTGAAATCAACACATGATCTGTTGTTGTAGGGACAAAACCTGTGCATCTGTGGAATGGTGCGGGGCAAGGAGGGAAACGGAAAGCCTCCGCAGGTAAGAAGCTCTCGTGAGCTGTGGTGTGGGTACCGCCTCTAAACAGGGCTGCACGCAGGGCTGTGTGTGATGGAGGAGAGAGGAAAGGACACTGCAGTTCTGTGCTGACTGCAGAAGTGGCGCAAGGCTGTAGCAGCAGAAAGGCAAATTGACAAAACTGCTCTTAAAGACCAGAAGCTTGTGGTTGGCAGTGCTCAAATCTTCCTCCAAAGAGATGTGCTTCATGTCTTTCTTGTCTCTTTTCTGTCAGAAGCTGATGCCAGTGGCCTTCCTCTGAAGCGCAGCCATGTGGAAAGCCAGGGGAGGAGCACGGAGTATGGCACAGCACCCAAGAGAGGTACAGACACACAACAGGCATCGGGGTTTGGTGCACTGTCTTTCTAGTTAGGCTTTCTGCCTGTTCTTTCCTGGGACTGTTCTCATTGCGTGTTGCTTGGGGTGTTAATCCCTGGGATTTACAGTTACCTCTCCTGTCCTGTTTTATAATGGGAACCCAACGTTCACCTTAGATCCCTTACTGTGAACATGATACAGGAGAGCTGGCACTGACTCTTTGGGATTTTTTTGCTTTTCCCAGCAGTGGCGAGCAGCTCGGATGTGCCGGAGGACATCACGAACATCCAGGGTTTGCTCTCTTGGATCAGTGGTGAGTCTGGGGGCTGCAGAGCTGCAAGTGTGTGTTTGCACAGAGCGGGTGTGGGAAGGCTGTCATCGCCATTTTGGGGGATGTTCTTGCATTTTCAGGCGTGGCAAGAGCTGTTGAGATCCCCCATGAGAGCCCCAGCAGCCCTGCCCCAGGATGCTTCATCGCTGAGCTCCCTGACAATCCCAGGGACAACAGGGAGCTCAGCTCACAGGCTGCCTCTGGGATGCCCACCGACCCTTTCTGGGGGCTTCCACCATCCCCCGGGTTCCTGCCTGAGCTGCAGTGTGGGTTGTCTCAGCTGCACCCCGTCGTGCCAACTGTGACTGAGGCAGAAGAGGTCACACTTAGCAAAGCCTCTGGAATTCCCTGAGGACGGTACTGCAGTGGTGAGC
>NW_011215594.1:0-621 GCF_000146605.3 Meleagris gallopavo
AGAAGGCTATTAATCAATTCAGATATTATATGGTTTTGAAAATATCCAAACAATTTTCTAGGATGGTTTCTCTGATGAAGCAGATTTTAGTTGCGATTGCAATGGCGGGCCTCCTGCAAGCAGGAGCGCCTCGAGAAAGCAGCGCTACATCTTCTATCCCCTATTGCCCGTCGCTTATCTCTTTCTGCCCTGGTTCCTGGCTGGCTGAGTACTGCAGGCTCACACTCTTTAGCGACTCTTCACTAGTCATACCGATACCAAGTAAGCACAAATCTTTTAATGCTCAGACACAAGTATCTTAATTGACTAATTGCCTTCTAACAATTGCTTTCTTAACAAACATTCGGTTGTAACTTTCGGATGTCTGTTTTACAGCAAAAACATAACCATAGCCTCTTCATTGTTCAATTACCCCCCCGCCCGACACTTGTGCCCCTTTACACTGGGCCACTGTTCTGGTCATCCATCTGTCCTTGCGCGGAGATGAGCTCGGAAGGAGGATGGAGGGGAGTATCTTGGAGCCTGTCTAAGGCATCCTAACATCCGAACGCAAAGTGGGACAGCTCTGCTTTGTGTCAAGGCCCTGACTCCTCCAAAGTTTGTTGAATATACTTCACTCTT
>NW_011215595.1:0-984 GCF_000146605.3 Meleagris gallopavo
AGGAAGGGAAGCCATCCAGAGGGACCTGGACAGGCTGGAGAAGTGGGCCCATGAAAACCTAATGAGGTTCAATAAGGCCAAGTGCAGGGTGCTGCGCTTGGGTCGGGGCAATGCCAGGTATTTATACAAACGGTGGGAAGAGCTCCTGGAGAGCAGCCCTGCACAGAAGGACTTGGGGGTCCTGGTCAGGTCCCTCCAGATGCTGTCGTTCCCTTCTGGACGAGAAGCTGGACGTGAGCCAGCAGTGTGTGCTTGCAGCCCTGAAGGCCAACTGTGTTCTGGGCTGCATTAAAAAAGGGGCGGCCAGCAGGGAGAGGGAGGTGATTGTCCCCCTCTTCTCGGCTCTTGTGAGGCCCCATCTGCAGTACTGCGTCCAGGCCTGGGGCCCCCCGTACAGGAAGGACGTGGAGCTCTTGGAGTGTGTCCAGAGGAGGGCCACGAAGATGATCAGAGGGTTGGAGCACCTCTCCTACGAAGACAGGCTGAGGGAGCTGGGCTTGTTCAGCCTGGAGAAAAGAAGGCTGCGGGGTGATTTCAATGCAGCCTTTCAATACCTACAGGGAGCCTACCCACAGGAGGGGAATCAACTCTTTGAAAGGGTAGATAACAGCAGGACAAGGGGGAATGGTTTTAAGTTGAAGGAGGGAAGATTTAGGTTGGATGTCAGGGGGAAGTTCTTGACTATGAGAGTGGTGAGGTGCTGGAACAGCTGCCCAGAGAGGCTGTGGATGCCCCGCCCTGGAGGTGTCCAAGGCCATGTTGGATGGGGCCTTGGGCAGCCTGGTCTAGTATTAAATGCGGAGGTTGGTGGCCCTGCATGTGGCACGGGGTTTGGAGACTCATGATCCTTGAGATCCCTTCCAACCTTGGCCATTCTGTGATTCTGTGATTCTGTGATTTATAGTTGATGGTTCCCAACCCATTTGTTAGATTTTTCATTAACTTTATTTAGGACTGGTAAATGAGCAATTACTGACCAAACAG
>NW_011215596.1:0-662 GCF_000146605.3 Meleagris gallopavo
CATAGAATCATGGAATTGCTCAGGTTGGAAAAGACATTAAAGATCATCGAGTCCAACCACAACCTGACCGCACTGCCCTACCTCTAACAACCCACCACTAAATCATGTCCCTGAGCACCGCATCCAGACGGTTTTTAGACACATTAGGAACACATCCCCAATTAGCCAGGACTGCTGAAGGATGATGGAGAGCGGCTTTGCAGCCACATCCGCTGACTCCCTCAGCACCCCAGGGTGCAATCCATCCGGCCCCACGGACCTGTGGGTCCAGTTTTCGGAGCAGGTCCAAATCCACTGTGGGTTATGCCTATTCTGCTCCCCATCCCTACCTACCAGCACAAGGGGCTGCGTGCCCAGGGAGCAACCGGCCTTACCAGGAGAGACTGAGGCAAAGGAGGCACTGAGTACCTCAGCCTGATCCTGATCCTGGCTCACCGCGATCCCCTCTGCGTCCAACAGGAGATGGAGATTCTCCTTTCTTCCTTTTCTTCTGTCTTTTCCTTCTTTCTCTCCTTTCTTTCTTTCCCTTTCCCTTCCTTCTTTCCTTCCTTCCTTCCTTCCTACCTTCCTTTCTTCCTTCCTTCCTTCCTTCCTTCCTTCCTTCCCTCCTTCCCTCCTTCCCTCCTTCCTTCCCTCCTTCCCTCCTTCCTTCCTTCCTTCCT
>NW_011215597.1:0-781 GCF_000146605.3 Meleagris gallopavo
TGTGGGGGAACATAGGAAGCACTGGGGTTTTGTTTCTCTTACAGACCTGATGTGATTTAATCGCAGTTCGATGCTACGGTAAAACGCTTTGTGGGACATCTGTGTGTCCAGCAGAGCGACTGCTGTGTCTTTCACAGATCATTGTGGTGTTCTTCAGTTGTTCCTCTGAGCAGCGTCCCGTGGAATTGATTGGCATGGCTTTGGCTATTTGAGTTTGCTCTTTGCAGTTTGGCTTCTGACTGTAATTTCTTCTTTTGCTGTTATGTTCTGTTTTCTAGTGACTGCGCAGCGAAAGACATGGCAGCCTGGAAATCTTCTGGACAGAGGATGTTTTCGTGTTCCTCTCCTGTGGCGGGCAAGCCTAGTGCTTCAGGTCGGTACCGCTTTTAGCCTTGCTGAGTGCTGAGTGCTGCTACTGTCTAGACTGCATTTCTATACTTGTCCACACTGCTCTGCCTCAGTGGAAGCACTTGCGAGGTGATGACTTCCTTGTGATGCAACAGGTAGGGGCACTGGATTGTGGTATTTCTTTGTGCTCTTGCAACCCCGAAGTTGCACCAGGAGTCCTCTTTGTGTCTGCAAGTAGAACTGGCTTGTCCCAGGTGGTGTAGCAAGGGCAGTTTCTTGTGTAACTCTAGAGGGCAATTTTGTATTTGTGCTGTATTTCCTTTGGAGCATGGTGATTGTTTGCCTCCCTGCAGGCTTTCGAGAGATCTCCCCTGAGGAGGGGCGCCTGGAGTATTATAACTGCCGTGCGAAGGAGAGCACTGGATACTACGTA
>NW_011215597.1:2286-4198 GCF_000146605.3 Meleagris gallopavo
AGTGGTTTTTGCTCTAAGCGTGGATTGAGAGATACTTGCCTGTGTTGGAATGTAGTTTTCATGGATGTATTTGGAACTTTTTCAGCCGTCTCGGAGAAAGAATGCGGCCACCCAAGCGTTGCCTTCTCTTGGATTGGGAGGACAGCAAGCCCCAAGCGCTGGGTTCCCAAGTAAGTTTCTGCATAAAGAGCCAGCGATTAGACAGGCGTCGATGAGTTTTCTTCTGCAGTATTGAGATGCAGCAGTGTTTCAGCACGGCAGGTGTGCCATTGTGAGGTTCTCATCCATTTCCTCACTGCAGGCCTTGCAGCGAACAGCAGCAGCGGTGCTGCCAGTTTGTCCCTGAAGGCAAAACCCAGCGTCCCATCTGGGAGCCCTCCGGCTCTGGGGAGCTCTGCTGCTGCCTCCACTCCTCCTGCTCTCGGGGTGTCGTCCTCCCACAGCGACCCCCATCCCGCTGGGACTGGGGATTCTTCAGCTCCATCTGCAGCCCCCTTCTCACTTAGCGCTTCTGGAACCGCCGGTGGCTGTGGAACTTCTGGGCTTCCCGGCCCTGGAAGTTCTGCTGCTGCAAACTCTTCCAACACCGCTCCGCTTACAGGTGCTGGAACCGCCAAGGCAGCGACAGGAACTTCTCACTCGGGTGCAAGCAGTGCTTCGGCTGCACAGACTGCCGGTGCCTCTGGACACGACGCCACGTCCGCGCCTCCTGCATTCCCACACGGCATCAGACCAGGCCAGTTATGTTCACCGAGGGGCGAATCAACAGCCCAAGAGCTGGAGCAGTTCAAAGCCAAGAAGTCCACGCCGGGAAAGGTCCCTCAGAAACCAGCACTCGCAGACCTTTTACGTGGCTTACCGTGTAATGTAATGTAGTTCTGAAGTTATACGTCTTAGTTGTTGTCCTGTGACTCTTCCAATAAACAATGTTGTGATGGAGCACTGAGTTGGAATGCTTTCCTCTGACTTAAGTTCTCATTTAATCTCCTTATTCTTCTGTATAATCAATGGTTATACAGGTGTTATCATTAAGAAGTACACAAGAGAGTTTGACTAAGCAGGTTATTACACCAAAAAGAACAGACAAAGGGCTTGCCCTGGTCCTGGGCTCCCTGGAAAACTCCAGCAGGAGGGATCTCCAGAAAGAGATCCTTCCCCACTGGTAGCCAGCTCCTAAATGGGGTCTAGGAGCCAAGCTCCCCTTCTCTGACTAAGAGAGTGAATCTGCTCTGGATCCTCTCCAGATCTTTGTCGACTGCAGCACGCACTGCAGACCTCGTGAGCACTGAGGTGGTGGACTCTGTTGCAGCAGCACTTGTGCACGTCCATGTATCAGAAGGAGGGAAAAGGCAGCAAGCACTGCCAGCCTGCTGCCCGCAGGTGTACGCAGGACAGCCTCCTGCTGCTGCTGCAGGTGGAGCCTCCGCGGGGAGGGGAATGGATGCAACCCGGCTTCAGCCGGGGCCAGAAGCGGCAGCAGCATTCTTCTCGTGGTGCCTGCTTGCCTGTGCCCCAGAGAAAGCCCCCAGCTCTGTGGCAGGACAGGGCTGTGCTGAGGGCAGGATGTGACTCACTGGCGGCCGCCCAGAGAGGAGCCCTGCGCAGCCAGCAGGCGATGCTGTGAGAAAGCAGCACGACAGAGGGACCTCATAGTCTGGGCCAGCGCTACAGGAAACGCAAACGTTTTGGAGCCCAGATAGGACTTGCCTAGAATAAGGATGCAGAGGGAAGGTGAGGCCATTCCCACATTCTGGCATTCTAGGGTGCGGTTCAGGAAGCAGAGCACGTCTGTGTGCAGGTTCCCTACGGCTCTCTGCTGTGTGCATCCCATCTGGCACAGCAGCGCCTTGTGCAGTGAGTCTGCCCACTGTCAGGGTGCACTGGGATTTGGCGAGGTCCTGCTCCATGCTGA
>NW_011215598.1:0-933 GCF_000146605.3 Meleagris gallopavo
CCACCTGAGAATCCGAGAAGGAGCTGCAATGCAGCAAGCACTGCACAAAAGCCTCGAGAGCTGCCTGCACTTCCAGAAGCCTAGGAAAGGAAAAAACACAACAGTCAAGGCACAGAGACAGCATCAGGTAAGTGAAGGCAAGGCCAGAGGAATGGCATGGGTAAGGAGACAAGGGAGGCAAAGCAAGGCAAGGCAAAGTATGGAAAGCAAAGGAGCAACTGAAAGCAAAGCCAAGAAACATACTCTGAACAGGAAAGGAATGCTTGCAGCAAGGAACAAGATCACGCAAAGAAAGGAGCTGGAAAGACAAAGAATCTATGAAACAAAGACAATGCAAAGCAAACAAAAAAGCCTCACTACAGAAAAAAACAGATGAGAAATTGCAATATAAGGATGGAGAGCAAAGCAAAGCAAAACGAGGTCGAGAAATACAAGAGGAAAGCCAATGAATTCAATACACTAGCATGGCAAAGCAAAGAATCCTAACAAAGTAAAGAGAGTACAAAGCTCACCAGTGCTTAACAATGGAAAGAAAGAACGAAAATTTAACTGCAATGCATGGCCAGCATACTAACAATAACCAAAGAGCAAACCAAAGCCAGGAAAAAACAGGATAAGGAAACAACGAGTATGGAAAAAAAAGCCAAGGACAGCAAAGCAAAATCACTTGAAATCCCCACAAACAGAGGGGAATACGCTCAGGAAAGGAAAAAGCAGTTCCAAGAATAGAAACAAAAGGGAAAATAAAACAACCCTGGAAAAAAAACCCAATGCATTGCAATGCAGAAGGAGCAGGAAACCAAGGCAGAAACCACAGAAAAACAACATGGAAAACAAACCGAGGAAACCAACATCAACCCATGCAGCAGCAGCAGCCTCTGCAGCAACATGAAAATGACAAAAAAATACAAGGTCATGGCAAAGCACAGATGA
>NW_011215599.1:0-1000 GCF_000146605.3 Meleagris gallopavo
AAAAACGGTATTGATGGGAGAAAACGTCCTAATTTCTAGGTTGAAAAAATGGTATTTGTGGGAGGAAGCTGCAGTTCCTGGTAGAAAATGTCATATTTTTGGGAGAAAGCGGCTATTTGCGGTATAAAATGTCGTATATTTGCGATAAAACTGGCATTTCTTGGAGAAAATATCATTATTTTGGGGAAAAATCTACTATTTCTTGGAAAAGGTGTCATATTTAAGGGAAGAAATCTGGTATTTCTGGAGAAAATGTAATTTTGAGGAGAAAATAGGTATTTCTGGTAGAAAACGTAGAGTCTTCGGTGAATAAAACTGGTTTTTCTGGTGTAGAATATCATATTTTGGGAGAAAACGCGTATTTCTGGGAGAAAACGTCATATTTCTGGTTGAAAAATGGTATTTGTGGGAGGAAACTGCACTTCCGGGCAGAAAATGGCTTGCTTTTGGAAGAAAACGGGTATTTGTGGTAGAAAATGTCATATTTATACAATAAAACTGGCATTTCTTGGGGTAAATATCATATTTTTGGGGAGAAATCTACTATTTCTGAGAGAAAATGTCATATTTTTGGGAAGAAAACGCGTATTTCTGGGAGAAAATGTCATTTTTTAGGTTAAAATCGGTGTTTCTGGTCAAAAACGTAGTCTTCGGTGATAAAACTGGTATTTCTGGTGCAAAATATCATATTTTGGGAGAAAACTCGTATTTCTGGGAGAAAATGTCATGTTTTGGGGGCAAAATCTGGTATTTCTGGGAGAAAACGTCATATTTCTTTTAGAAAAAATGGTATTTGTGGGAGGAAACTGCAGTTCCTGGCAGAAAATGGCATATTTTTGGGAGAAAGAGGGTATTTGCGGAATAAAATCGACGTATTTACGCGATAAAACTGGCATTCTTGGAGAAAATATCATATTTTTGGGGAAAAATCTACTATTTCTTGGAAAAGGTGTCATATTTAAGGGAAGAAATCTGGTATTTCTGGAGAAAACGTAATTTT
>NW_011215600.1:0-553 GCF_000146605.3 Meleagris gallopavo
AATCTAGTTTCACTCAGTACTTTATCTCTGAAGCAGCAACAATATAAATTGCTGTTAAGTTGGTAGTATCGCACTTTCCCCTTATTTAAGAAAATGAGAACAGACGCAGTAGGACGTAGAAAACAGACAATTCTACTTAACAACGTCTCATACTTCAAAATTAATTCTAAAAAGAACTTCAAAATGCTTGTTTTTCTTGGAGAAAATAATCATCTATGAAATCATTTGCCATGTGGCAAAAAAAGATGCACGCTGTTTAATTTTTCATTTCACTTATTTTTAACACAGCTACTTTTGATGTCAATACAAAAAAACACTAGTGAACAAAATCTTAGAACAATCTCAGAACAGTTAAGAAGCAGCTGGACAGTAAAACAAAATCCAACAAGCTAATAATATAATGCTTTTCCTGCTTAGCTTTCCTTAGAGGGGAGTTTTCCTTAGTTTCACAATAAGATTGTTCAGTACTTTACATTATTATACACATTGAAACTTGGCTATAGAGTAAATAATACTGCCACTTCAGCAGTATATAACTCTATATAAGCAGACT
>NW_011215601.1:0-1424 GCF_000146605.3 Meleagris gallopavo
TTCCTTCCCCATTCTTTGGGTCCTAGAGTCATTCCTCCTCCATTTTTGGGGCCCTAGAGTCGTTCCTTCCCCATTCTTTGGGTCCTAGAGTCATTCCTCCTCCATTTTTGGGGCCCTAGAGTCGTTCCTTCCTCATTCTTTAGATCCTAGAGTCATTCCTCCTCCATTTTTGGGGTCCTAGGGTCGTTCCTTCCCCATTCTTTGGGTCCTACAGGTGTTCCTTCCCTGTTTTGGGGTCCTAGTGTTGTTCCTTCTTCATTTTTGGGGTCCTGGAGTCATTCCTTCTCCATTTTTTTGGTTCTCCAGGTGTTCCTTCCCCACTTTTGGGGTCCTAGAGTTATTCCATCCCTATTTTGGGGTCCGGGAGTCGTTCCTTCCCCATTCTTTAGATCCTAGAGTCATTCCTTCCCCACTTTTGGGGCCCTGGAGCTGTTCTTTCCCCATTCTTTGGGTCCTAGAGTCGTTCCTTCTCCATTTTGGGGGCCCTAGAGTCGTTCCTTCCCCATTCTTTGGGTCCTACACGTGTTCCTTCCCTGTTTTGGGGTCCTAGTGTTGTTCCTTCTTCATTTTTGGGGTCCTGGAGTCATTCCTTCTCCATTTTTTTGGTTCTCCAGGTGTTCCTTCCCCACTTTTGGGGTCCTAGAGTTATTCCATCCCTATTTTGGGGTCCGGGAGTCGTTCCTTCCCCATTCTTTGGGTTCTACACGTGTTCCTTCCCCATTCTTTGGGTCCTAGAGTTGTTCTTTCTCTACTTTGGGGTCCTAGAGTCATTCCTTCTCCATTCTTTAGATCCTAGAGTCATTCCTCCTCCATTTTTGGGGTCCTAGAGTCGTTCCTTCCCCATTCTTTAGGTCCTAGAGTTGTTCCTTCCCTGTTTTTGCGGCCCTACAGTTGTTCCTTCTTCGTTTTTGGGGTCCTGGAGTCATTCCTTCTCCGTTTTTTCGGTTCTCCAGGTGTTCCTTCCCCACTTTTGGGGTCCTAGAGTTATTCCATCCCTATTTTGGGGTCCGGGAGTCATTCCTTCCCCATTCTTTGGGTCCTAGAGTCATTCCTCCTCCATTTTTGGGGCCCTAGAGTCGTTCCTTCCCCATTCTTTGGGTCCTACACGTGTTCCCTATTTTGGGGTCCTAGAGTTGTTCCTTCTCCATTTTTGGGGTCCTAGAGTCATTCCTTCTCCATTCTTTAGATCCTAGAGTCATTCCTCCTCCATTTTTGGGGCCCTAGAGTCATTTCTTCCCCATTCTTTGGGTCCTACATGTGTTCCTTCCCCATTATTTGGGTCCTAGAGTTATTCCATCCCTATTTTGGGGTCCGGGAGTCGTTCCTTCCCCATTCTTTGGGTCCTAGAGTTGTTCCTTCCCTGTTTTTGCGGCCCTACAGTTGTTCCTTCTTCGTTTTTGGGGTCCTGGAGTCATTCCTTCTCC
>NW_011215602.1:0-1509 GCF_000146605.3 Meleagris gallopavo
TTTTCTAAAACTTTAAACTTCTCTGATTGCTGGATCTGCACACAACTACCAAAGAGAGGGATGGAAGTCCCGTGGTTTGGGATCCTGTCACTAAATTGGTCTGCTTGGTACAAATATAAAAGCAGTCAGAGGGGGTCCATTTTCTCAGGGGGAGGTGAGGAAGCTGCTGCTAACAGCACCATTATTTTAGTACCAAAATTCAACCTCGTATTTTGGGCACATAATGGCACATAATGGGATGACCCAACTTATAAGTAGATGCATGAATGACTCCATATACTCTCCCTTATCCTCCAAAGTACCTTTGATCAATCTTACATCTCTAAGATGTAAAGTATCAAGTAGGTTGAATGAATATCAAGAGAATGAATATCCTACTTGATATTCATCACCTTGTGATGCATGACAGATTTGATTCTTTTCCTTTTTAGGCCATGTTTATAAGCTGCAGAGGAATAGAGGAAGTTGGATTTCTCTTTTTCCTCCATCTGGAGGGAGGAGTACAATCATGTTAGGCTTAAGGAACATAAACAGGTACCTGGATATCTAAGTAAGAGGCCAGCATAGTATATTGAAAGGGATCTATACTGCAATTAACCTTCACCTTTTTCACTCTTCTATTTCTCATAGAATGTGTGATGGGTCATCATCTTCTCATTCCTGCATGTTCTGCAGGCCTTCCTGAATTTTTTTACATCTTGCTGTCTATAGCAACTCAGTTCTTTTAGCAAATCAGAAATCTTCTCCTGAATGTCTGTGTCCCATGCCAAGAACTGATTTTCCTCCTCGAGCATCATGCTGTCCACCCTATAGTATCTGAGTGGTGTAAGAGGGCCCACATAAATTTGATTTTCTGCAGTGTGAAAAAAATGGGGGAAATAACCTTTGTAGTCAACAGTACTGGAAGACTGAGGACAGTTATTTAGTTTAATGTGTAAAAAATTTAAAGAGGCTATGAAACATATGATTAGGCTGGGTACTTCACCTTGGGTGATTAATTGCACATCCATCTTTTCCTTCAGAACCATAGAATGGATTGGGTTGGAAGTGAACTTAAAGATCATCTACTTAACGATCTCCCTGCCATGGGCAGGGAACCCTTCCATTAGACCAGGTTGCCCAAAGCCCCATCCAGATTGACCTTGACCACATCCAGGGATGGGGCATCAACAATTTCTCTGGGCAACCTGTTCCAGTGCCTCACAACCCTCAGAGTGAATAATACCTTCCTAATTCCTAATTTAAACCTATCCTCTTTTAGCTTAAAACCATTACTCCTTGTCCTATTGCTACACTCCCTGATAAAGAGTCTCTCTCCATCTTTCCTGTAGGCCCCCTTTATGTACAGGGAGGATGCTGTAAGGTCTCCCCAAAGCCTTCTCTTCCCTAGATTGAACCCGAACTCTCTTAGTCTCTCTTCATAGGAGAGGTGCTCCAGCCCTCTGATCATCCTTGTGGCCCTCCTCTGGAGTTGCTCCAGACAGGTCCATGTCCTTCTTACGCTCAGGG
>NW_011215603.1:0-1328 GCF_000146605.3 Meleagris gallopavo
TCCCCATATGTCCCCACACGTCCCCACACGTCCCCACACGTCCCCACATATGCCCACATGTCCCCATCTGTCCCCATATGTCCCCATATGTCCCCACACGTCCCCACACGTCCCCACACGTCCCCACATATGCCCACATGTCCCCATCTGTCCCCATCTGTCCCCATATGTCTCCATATGTCCCCACACGTCCCCACATGTCCCCACATATTCCCACATGTCCCCATCTGTCCCCATATGTCTCCATATGTCCCCATATGTCCCCACACGTCCCCACATGTCCCCACATATTCCCACATGTTCCCATCTTTCCCCACATGTCCCCATATGTCCCCACACGTCCCCACACGTCCCCATATGTTCCCACATGTCCCCATATGTCCCCACATGTCCCCATCTGTCCTCATATGTCCCCATGTCCCCATTGCCCCTGAAATGTCTCCATATGTCCCCACACGTCCCCATATGTTCTCACATGTCCCCACACGTCCCCATTTATTCTCATATGTCCTCACACATCTCTATATGTCCCCACACGTCCCCATATGTCCCCATTGCCTCTGAAATGTCCTCATATGTCCCCACACATCCCCACACCTCCCCACATGTCCCCACATGTCCCCACACCTTCCCACATGTCCCCATATGTCCCCATATGTCCTCATATGTTCCCACACATTCCTATATCTTCCCACACGTCTTCATATGTCTCCATATGTTGTCATATGTGCCCACATGTCCCCACATGTTCCCAGATGTCCCCATATGTCCCCATATGTCCTCATATATCCCCACATGTCCCCATCTGTCCCCACATGTCCCCATCTGTCCCCATATGTCGCCACACATCCCCATATGTCCCCACACGTCCCCGTATGTTTCCATATGTCCTCATTGCCCCCCACATGTCCCCATATGTCCTCAGTTGTCCTCATTGTCCCCCACATGCCCCCATCTGTCTCCATATGTCCCCACCTGTCCCCACATGTCCCCATGTGTCCCCATATGTCTCCACACATCCCTATATGTTCCCACACATCCCCATATGTCCCCATTTGTTGTCATATGTGCCCACATGTCCCCACATGTTCCCATATGTCCCCATATGTCCTCATATGTCCCCATATGTCCCCATCTGTCCCCACATGTCCCCATATGTCTCCTTGTGTCGCCACACATCCCCATATGTCTCCATATGTCTCCACTGCCCCCCACATGTCCCCATCTGTCCCCACATGTCCCCATCTGTCCCCATATGTAACCACACATCCCCATATGTCCCCATATGTCTCTCCCTATGTCCCCATTGCCCCCATGTCCCCATCTGT
>NW_011215604.1:0-1466 GCF_000146605.3 Meleagris gallopavo
CATAGTCAGCTCTTGGGAACCTCCAGTCACCCCATGAATATAAATTGATTTTGTCCCTTGGTGACTCGAGGGCATTACAATGCACTTTGTACCAGTATCCACCAGGGCCTTATATTTCCGTGATTCTGATGTGCCAGGCCATCTAATCTACACAGTCCAATAAACTCTATTATCCCTTTCCCCCCCCTGGCTGGGGGCAGGGCACCTCTATTTATTACCTGCATTGCCTACAGCAACTGGAGCAATCACCTTTTTGGAGAAGTTCACCTTGGTGGTTGATTTGTCTAGCAATTCTTTTACCCGTGCTCAAAGTGCAGGAGTGGGTTTTTTATGCCACTTCTTCATATCTTCTCCATGGTCACGTAGGTAATGCCACAAGGCAAAACGTGATATGGTCTTACTGTTGTCACTTGCTCGAGCAGGAGGACGTCTTCTCTTGATAGCTGAGACATTGGATGATGCAGGTAGGGAGAAAACCAAGTTGATCAGCCCCTCCAGTAGGTTGTTTGGGGAATTCTGGTCCCCATTGGATGTATCTGATACCACCATGGATTCATCAGCATTAACCATGGTAGGCAGTTTGTCTATTATATCTTCTTGATTGCTCTCCATTCTGTCCAGTTTTTCAGTTGCTTTTGTGATGGCTGAAACACAAGCTCTTAGAGGGCTTAAATGTAACTCAAAGTCTTGAAGTTTATTAATCTGTTCATTTATAAGGGATCTTCTTTCCCCTCTGCCATACATTGCTGCAAATGTACTGGTGTACCATTCTGCTGCAGTCTTTGTGAATATACGCCACATATTTGGTGTACACCTGACTCTCGGGATCATGCTCTCAGTCTGACTCATTAGGAATGAAATCAGGGCTATGTAGCATTTTCACCACAGCATATTCTCTCAAATAACCGATGCTTTTTTCCATATCAGCCCATTTCTTTTTCTCAGGCATCAGATCGTCTTTGAAGGCTATCTTTCTTTTACAGCTAACAGCATCCGCTTCCAGAGGGTGAAGGCCTCATTCTGGCATGTACTAATGCCTCTGTCAATGGCTGAGTCCCTAGCAATGCCACCCAGTTGGCGAGCTTCTCTACTATCCAGCCACACACTGTTGGCCCCATTGTCCCAACATCCAAGTAACCAAGTGGCAATAGGCTCATTTGGGTGACGTGACAAGACTTTTCTCAGATTTTGAATTTCATTCATTTTCAGAGATCGATCAACAATGGTAACGATATCTTGCTCACCTCTTAGTCTTTCAGGACTTCTTGTTGCCCTCATAGGCGTTGGTGACCGTGGTCTTACTGAGGGCCCCTCCCCTGGACTTAGGGGTGCTTCTTGTGGATCTTGGAGCCACCCCTCTGGACCTCTCTCCTCTTCTTTCTTCTCTTCTAACTGAGTCGAGATTCGTTTCATTTTCCGTCCTCTTACAGGGGCAACTGACATCAATTGTGGTGCCTCCTGTAGTT
>NW_011215605.1:0-1049 GCF_000146605.3 Meleagris gallopavo
CTTATCAATTTGGGGACACCTCTGTCACCTTGAAGACTCTCTTATCGATTTGGGGTCACTTCTGTCACCTTGGGGACCCCCCGTATCAATTTGGGGACACCTCTTATCACCTTGGGGACCCCAATGTCAATTTGGGGACACCTCTGTCACCTTGGGGACCCTCTTATCACCTTGGGGACCCCATTATCAACTTGGGGACACCTCTGTCATCTCGAGGACTCTCTTATCAACTTGGGACCCCCCTTATCAATTTGGGGACACCTCTGTCACCTCGAGGACCCTCTTATCACCTTGGGGACCCCCTTATCAATTTGGGGACCCTCTTATCAACTTGGGGACCCCCCGTATCAATTTGGGGACACCTCTGTCACCTTGGGGACCCTCTTATCAACTTGGGGACCCCATTATCAATTTGGGGACACTCGTGTCACCTTGGGGACCCCCCGTATCAATCTGGGGACACCTCTGCCACCTTGAGGACCCCCTTATCACCTTGGGGACACCTCTGTCACCTTGGGGACACCTCTTATCATCTTGGGGACCCCCCGTATCAATTTGGGGACACCTCTGTCACCTTGGGGACTCTCTTATCAATTTGGGGACACCTCTGTCACCTCGAGGACCTTCTTATCAACTTGGGGACCCCATTATCAATTTGGGGACACCTCTTATCACCTTGGGGACCCCCTGTATCAATTTGGGGACACCTCTGTCACCACTGTCACGCAGTGTCACCGTGCCGCTGCCATTTATTGCGCAACGTCCCCATCCGTCGTCACCGCGCCACCCCAGCCACGGACAAAATGTCCCCAAATGTCACCAGGGTGGTGGCACCGAGGCAACGCCAAATGCGTCCCCAAATGTCACCGATGTCACCGGGACGCAGCACTGTCCCCCCCTGCCACGTGTCCCCGCGGTGCTCCCACGTCCTCACGGCGTTGTCCCCTCGGTGTCCCCGTGGCCTCGGTGTCCCCTCGATGTCCCCAAGTTGTCCCCTACCCACGTGTGTCCCGCAGCGCCCGCTCCTCCTGGAGCCGCAGCACCCGCTG
>NW_011215606.1:0-1334 GCF_000146605.3 Meleagris gallopavo
AACTGAACATGGAGGTAGGAGAGTCACTGTGTTACACAGCAGCAGGCTCTCTGCCAAAGGGGATGGAAGAGCTCCAATTATCTGCAGACATAAGTTAGCAAGACAGATCCTGAACAGATCTACACACTGCATACACTGCTCTGCTGTTGCTCAGGGACCAGGCTACAATACTGGGCAGGACCTGTTTGATCAGAAGATTCCAAAGCCAAATAAAGCATATTTTCGAGATGGCTGAACTCCTTCCCGCATCCAACCCACTGCAAGTCTAATCTGGAACAGATTCTTCTGGGCTTCACCTCACCAAACATTCTGAAGGTGTCTGAGAATATTGCTGATACCTTCAACCTGATGCTCTTTTGGACATGGCAACAAGGAACGCCTTGAACTGCTTACCTCAAAGGAGAGTTCATCTGGTGCCTGGGCAACGTATCTCTTAATAACATGAGCTGCAGCAATAGCTGGAGTATTAAGAGATGACTCCTCAAGAACCAGCAGGGGCTTCCCCTTGGTCTCAGTCTGCAACAGAGAGCACAGGCCACAGTGAGGAGCTGAGGACCAACGAGGAGGATGTCAGGCTGAGGAGCACATCAGCAGAGAAAGCTGCAGGAAATGCACTCGGTCCTGATCATGGGCACATAGGAAGGAACGGCAAGTCTAAGAACACTTGTTTCTCTTCCTGGTGTGCAGCAGGCGCTCGCCAGGCAATGCCAAGATGCATCTCTCCCTACCCACACTGATCAGTAAGGGCACTGACCCAGACAGGTGGCAGGATGGGGACAATGCTCCTGCATGTTTGTTACGCCAGATCTGATTCTGTTGCTACTATGACTTTCAAGGCCATCTCGATGCCCGTAGCAAGGAAAGAAAGCTTTGAGGGCAGCTTTTCAGTGACACTCAGTAGAGTCACAAGGATTCTCTCTCTCTTGAAGAGCAGGAGAGCTCATCTGCAGCTCACTCTCCTGGCTCAAGTCAGGGAACAAAGAGCAATAAGGGCTTCATACTCTACCTCCATCTGTGCCAGGTCAGGCTCACGGCTGATCTCGCTGCACGCGACGCCCATCCCAGCAGGCACAACAAGCTGGAACTGAAAAGAAGCACACTTTATTTTCTCTCTTCACACTCCACATTAGTGAGACTTTTCTTCAGAACTACCCTCAGTCACCCACTGGCATAGGCACAGGTTCTAGAAACAACCACTTTCTTCAGTCACTTTGTGCAGCCCTGCACGTGGATTTCCTCTGCTTGCAGCTCTGCTGTGCTCCCCACTGCTGTCGGGCAGGCAGCACACTCACACAGCCGAAGCACGCATGCTTGTGGCCCTGGGTCACAGTGGG
>NW_011215607.1:0-1986 GCF_000146605.3 Meleagris gallopavo
GGGCACTGCGACCGCTGCCTGCGTGAGTGCCTGCTAATTAGCGTCTTAATTAGCTCCTTAATTAGCCTGCTGGTGACTCTATTAGTGATCGTATTAGTGAGCCCGTTAGTGATCCCGTTAATGACCGTTAATGACCCCATTAGTGACCCTATCAGTGAGCCAGGGCACTGCGACCGCTGCCTGCGTGAGTGCCTGCTAATTAGCGTCTTAATTAGCTCCTTAATTAGCCTGCTGGTGACCTTATTAGTGATCTTGTTAGTGATCCCATTAGCGATCCCACTAATGACCGTTAATGACCCCATTAGTGACTTCATTACTGACCCTATCAGTGACCGGGGCACTGCGACCGCTGCCTGCGTGAGTGCCTGCTAATTAGCGTCTTAATTAGCTCCTTAATTAGCCTGCTGGTGACTCTATTGGTTATCCTATTAGTGATCTTGTTAGTGATCCCGTTAGTGATCCCATTAATGACCATTAATGACCCCATTAGTGACCCTATCAGTGAGCCGGGGCACTGCGACCGCTGCCTGCGTGAGTGCCTGCTAATTAGCGTCTTAATTAGCTCCTTAATTAGCCTCCTAGTGACTCTATTGGTTATCCTATTAGTGATCTTGTTAGTGATCCCATTAGTGATCCCGTTAATGACCGTTAATGACCCTATTAGTGACGCTATCATCAGTGACTGGGGCACTGCGACCGCTGCCTGCGTGAGTGCCTGCTAATTAGCGTCTTAATTAGCTCCTTAATTAGCCTGCTGGTGACTCTATTAGTGATCTTGTTAGTGAGCCCGTTAGTGATCCCGTTAATGACCGTTAATGACCCCATTAGTGACCCTATCAGTGAGCCAGGGCACTGCGACCGCTGCCTGCGTGAGTGCCTGCTAATTAGCGTCTTAATTAGCTCCTTAATTAGCCTCCTGGTGACTCTATTAGTGAGCCTGTTAGTGATCCCGTTAGTGATCCCGTTAATGACCGTTAATGACCCCATTAGTGACCCTATCAGTGAGCCAGGGCACTGCGTCCGCTGCCTGCGTGTGTGCTAATTAGTGTGTTAATTAGCTCCTTAATTAGCCTCCTAGTGACTCTATTAGTAATCATATTAGTGAGCCCGTTAGTGATCCCGTTAATGACCGTTAATGACCCCATTAGTGACTTCATTAGTGACCCTATGATCAGTGAGCCGGGGCACTGCGACCGCTGCCTGCGTGAGTGCCTGCTAATTAGCGTCTTAATTAGCTCCTTAATTAGCCTGCTAGTGACTCTATTAATGATTGTATTAGTGAGCCCGTTAGCGATCCTGTTAATGACCCCATTAGTGACCCTATCAGTGAGCCAGGGCACTTCGACTGCTGCCTGCGTGAGTGCCTGCTAATTAGCGTCTTAATTAGCTCCTTAATTAGCCTGCTGGTGACTCTATTAGTGATCTTGTTAGTGATCCCATTAGCGATCCCACTAATGACCGTTAATGACCCCATTAATGACCCCATTAACGACCCCGTTAATGACCCCATTAGTGACCCCATTAGTGACCCCATTAACGACCCCATTAACGACCCCATTAATGACCTCGTTGACCCCAGTGACCCCATAACCCACTGCCCCCATTAACCCCATTAGTTGCCCCCTTAGTTAATTGCCCCGTTAATTAATTGTCCCGTTAATTAATTGCCCCGTTAATTACCTGCCCCGTTAATTACCTGCCCTGTTAATTACCTGCCCCGTTAATTAATTGCCCCGTTAATTAACTGCCCCGTTAATTAATTGCCCCGTTAATTACCTGCCCCGTTAATTAATTGCCCTGTTAATTACCTGCCCCGTTGATTAGCTGCCCCATTAATTAATTGCCCCGTTAATTACCTGCCCCGTTAATTAATTGCCCCGTTAATTACCTGCCCCGTTGATTAGCTGCCCCATTAATTACCTGCCCCGTTAATTAATTGCCCCATTAATTACCTGCCCCGTTAATTAATTGCCCCGTTAATTAACT
>NW_011215608.1:0-8273 GCF_000146605.3 Meleagris gallopavo
CATCCACCCAGCATGTGACAGCATCATAGAAGGCCACCAGGTTGGTCGAGCACGACCTCCCCTTGGTGAACCCATGCTGACTACTCCTGATAACTCCTTTTTCTCCCAGTTGTCTGGAGATGGTATCCAGCACAAGCTGTTCCATCACCTTTCCAGGGACGGAGGTGAGGCTGACAGGCCTATAATTACCCGGATCTTCCTTCTTGCCCTTTTTGAAGACTGGAGTGACATTGGCTATCCTCCAGTCTTCAGGGACCTCCCCTGTTATCCAAGACCTCTCAAAAATGATGGAGGGCGGTTTGGCAATGACCTCCGCCAGCTCCCTCAGCACACGTGGATGCACCCCATCAGGTCCCATGGACTTTTGGACAAGAAGGCAATACGTGCGCCATGAGACATATAGATAAGATACTAAGTGACTTTTCAGGGTCACCCTAAAAGTTTGTGTTATAGCCAGAGACTCCAGAACAGTTCTTGAGCTGGTAGCTTGAACTGAGTCAAATTCACTGCTCCCATACAGGCTTCTTTAGCAGCACCGCACTCACATGCTGTTGGTTTAGAAAGATATCAAATGGTGGAACTCAGACAGTTCTCTCCAGCCAGGCTGTTGGCCAGGCTTCACTTGGTGTTCATACTGAGAAGTGTAGTTACTGCTTTTGTTAACCATTTCTGCTAGTTGTTGTTAGCCAGTAGCCGTATCTGCCAGCTAATCATTCCACTTACTTTTCTCTGGCCCCAGTAACACCCTCTTTATAGAATCCACCTCCTCAGCAGGACTATGATGGCATACAGGTCTCACACACGCTTCTAACAGTAAAAGAGATTTCTCCAACAAAACCCATTCTTTGTCTTTTTTACAGTAATCCTACAACATAGAAATGAGGTGACCTCTTTCACTGAAGAGAGGACTTGCTAGTAACCAATTTTCATTCAGTGTTACTTTGACTTTGCTAGTTCCTCTGAACCCATGACACATTTGTTTCTCATCATATCCAAAGACTGAAGATTAAATGTGCGCATGCTAGTCGTCATAGAATCATAAAATGGTTTGAGTTGGAAGGAACCCTTAAAGGCCATCCAGCCCAACGCTGCTGCAATAAAGAGGGACACCTACAGTTGGATCAGGCACTCAGAGCCCCTCAGGCTACATCAAAGCGGGGTGGTCAGCAGGATGAGGGAGGGAATTGTTCCCCACTACTCTACCTTCCTGAGTACTACTTCTAGAGTACTGTGTACAGGTCTGGGGCCCCCAGCTCAGAAGACATGTAAAGCTTTTAAAGAGGTCCAAAGAAGGCCACAAAGATGATCAGAGGGCCAGAGCACCTCTCCTTTGAAGATAGACTAGATGCCCGTAATCTAAATTAGAAAGCAATATAGAATAGAACGCTGAAGGGAGACCTCATTGTGGCCTTTCAACTTTAAAAGCAAGATAATAAGCAGGAGAGAAATACAATTTTACATGTGTAAATAGTGATAGGATAGGGGGGAACACCTATCCTCTGTTGTGTACTGAAGGAGGGAAGAATGAGATTAGATGTCAGAGAAAAATTTTTTACAGAGAGGGCAGTGAGGCCCTGGCACAGCTGCCCAGAGAAACTGTACATGTGCCGTCCCTGGAGGTGCTCAAGGCCAGGTTAGACGGGGCCCTGGGCAGCCTGACCTGGTGGGGGGCATCTCTGCCCATGGCATGGGGTTTGAACTGGGTAGGCTTTAAGGTCCCTTCCAACACAAACCATTCTGTGATTCTATGATTCTATGACAAGATTCACCGCCTTGTGAAGCTTGTTTCTGTCCTCTGCACATATATGGGAAAGTGGGATGCATGCCAGAGCATGTGAACCTGGAACTGAGAAGAAGCAATCATTCCAGGAAAAAAATCTTTCTACATGCATCCAGCTTTATGGAAATAGAAAAGATTTTCTGGAAATCAGTGACTGCAGGTAGTGTTTGGAATGTAGTCATTCTTAGGCTGAAATGACACATGTAAGCAATCAGATTGGTATGGGAAGGATATAAAATTTAATAGTAGTATCATTTTGTTGAATATGAATTTTCAGCTCTGGGGAATGTAGCTTATGAATGCCATCTGATGCATGCATCCAATATAATTTTTGCTACTTGCTTTAATAATTGATTCTACATTATGTCAACTATAAGACTTTTCTCTGCATATGTAAGACAACAATCTCCTACTTTCACAGATGAGAAGGTGTAGAGACCATGAGATCTGTTTCTCTGAGTTCCTGCATTTTGTCTGCTAGTTAAGCTGATGTGGTATTGGTACACACAAATGGACAGGTACTGAGAAAGGAGAAAGGGAATTCAGAGGAAGTGTCTCTCTGTCCAGAGAAGCCTGGAAGTACTTTGCTCTATGCCGTCAGATGAATGAAAACCATCATGGCATGCAGCTGAGCAGCCCCTGACAATCACAGACCTCTCTTGGTACTTCCCTGGACACTATTCACACTGCTTTCCATCTTAAGACCTCTTTTCCCTGCTTTACTCCTTCACAGATGCTATCCCTTCTGCTTTCCCTGTAACATATCCCTTTATCATTGAAGAATTCGCAGTCTCAGTCATTCTCTTTCTCCAGGCCAAGGTAGAATCTTACAGACAGTTTTAAAAGCATAACATAATAAAAGCAAGTCTTCTCAATGAGGAGCTGGAGCCTTTCAGTTGTAGTTCTCTTGTGACTATGGAGATTTCATATTTAAAATCTAAATGAAAGGGAAAAGAAATTGGGTTGGGGGTTGGGAGGTGGGCAGGGAATGGAAATCAAGAGATGCTGCATGAATTTCAGTGCGGTAACAAACTGTTTCACCTGCCATTGGCCCTTATGAATCTGTAGTAATGACTAACAACTAGGAGAAATTGCACTCAAATGGAACTAATAGCTGCAAATAGCATGCCCTGTACCTTTCCTGTGCTTTGTGCTTCCTTCTCCATCAATCCGAACTTGGTGCACTTTCTGCAATCTCTTAGCAATAACAGCACGCATTCTGATTGAGCAGTGCTCAAAGTATTTTTTCCTGTATACCAAATCCTTGCAGAAGCATAACCAATCACAAGACACCAGGAGAAAAGGTAGAGGAAAGTCTGCATTCTGAAATACGTGGATTTTGAGGTATTCAGACCTCAGGGCTACAGAGACCAGATAGTGAGGTGGGTGAGATCCTCATGTTATTGAGGATCTGGTAACTGCTTGCTGGAGAAAACTGTGTGCTCTCAATATTACGATAGAGAGCAGACAGTGACTGCTCTGTACCTCCCATTCAGGTGATTAGTAAGTTAAAGTACATCCCATCACATATCAAATATCACCCCTGGGAACAGTTTCAGGGAGACCTACTAATAGAATGAAGCACTGCAGTAAATCGGATCACATTGAATAAAAATCATAACTAGACATACACAATTATTTTGTAGTACTCATTACCAGAGAACATAATCTGCAGTGGTCTGGGAAAAGCTGCAGTTTCAGTACCTTTGGAAAAGACAGTATGGTATTATACATTTCTCTGGGTAATGAAAACACACAGAGCTGCCTGGGCGAAATTGATGATTATTTTTCTGTGAAAACTTAAAAAAATATTTCTGACAAAATTTGCCCTTGGGAAAAAAGGTTTAGGTTGCAAAAATTTTTTTCAGTAAGAGCATTCCATTTAATTACCTACTACTTTCTAAACGAGGACAGAAGAATGATTTTTATTTTTTTTCTGAAGGGAGAGGCAAATTGTGCTTTTATGATTGCCTGAAGAGGTGGCGATTGTGTTTCTCTTCAAAGCCTCTCTCTTCCATCCATGCCCCATCCTGCAGGGGGGTTGAAACTAAATGATCATTGTGGTCCTTTTCAACATAGTCCATTCTGTGATATATGATTCCACCGAAGACTGGACAATGAACTAAAGCACCATAGGGCTGTCTCATGTTCCTCCCTGTGTACAGAAGAGAATGGATTGCCTGTCACTAGAAATTTGGGCATGAGGTTACCACAAGAGCAAAACCACACTATGAGTGGCACAAACTTCAAATTTAATTAAGTGGGATGAATGGAGTAGGTTGTTAGCAACTTCACTTGTAAGGTTGCTGTTAAATCATAAAAATGCATGCCACTGTCTACGTCCCTTCTGCTCTGGCCCTGGCTACACTGATACCACGGACCCAGAGAACTGGGCAGACACGGTGGCCGTCTGACAAATTCATATGGTGCTCAGCTGCTGCACACAATGGCTGCACGCTGAGCACAGCCCTTTGTATGGGACTGAGTATCTGTGTGCACAAGTTGCCTGCTGTTTTTTTTTTAACTGTATCAAAGAATCACAGAACCACAGGTGTTGGAAGGCACTCCTGGAGGTCATAGAGTCCAGCCCACTGCTAAAGCTAGCAGGTCACACAGGAAAGCGTCCAGGCAGGTTTTGAGTATCTCCAGAGAAGGAAACTGCACAGCCTCTTTGGGCACTCTGTTCCAGTGCTTTATCACTCTCACAGTGAAGAAGCTCTTCCTTGTGTTAGTGTGGACTTCCCATCTTTTCTTTAGAAAATGAGCAAAACAGTAGAGTGATAATTTTAGCCCAAATAGCAATGAAATTTCAACCTACATCTCACAAAAATTCTCAGGAAAGTTTTGAATCATGAAGAGGATATTTTGCACTGAATCCTCTCTTTACAGAATTATACCCAGCTATAAAGTGCATTCTATGACTTTAATAAAGGAGTCTAAGATTATCAGCACTTTTGTAAAGCAGAAGGGCTGCTCAGATAAAGAGATGTGATTTCACTGAGGCTTACAGTGCAGGAACAAGATCATCGTGGAGCAGTACAGGAGCTATGCAGCAGGGGGTTTGAAACCCTGTGAGTTACTTACGACTCATCAGCAGTGCGAGCATTGCATGATGACTTACAGATGCTATTATGGAAATGCATCATCTCCGTGATGAGGACAATAAAACATGTTAGTGGCAATTTTATTTATGTCCTTAAGGATAAACATTTTATTTTGTGATGGCTTGACATGTAAACATGGTTTTGGGAGGAGGTACTTCTGAGGCACTTTAAGGTGCTGAAAGTTGTAGAAAATAGTGGTGTTTCCTTAGGAGCAGGTTTGGGTTTTGCCTATGCTACTGGGCTCACACTGGCATCCATTCTGCACACTTCCCTTCTCTGCTCTCTCTTCTCACTTGGGCAGTTGGAAAAAGCTCAGGAAAAAGTGTCATACAGGTCACTGAGATAATGTATTTCTTGAGGTGATACCATCTAGGTATTTACACATGAATAGGAGGAACAAGCTGCTTCCCCAAAGTGTTAGAAACTGTAGAAACATTGTGGTGTGTTTGTTTGCCTGGAACTGAAGACTGTCTTCTGTGAAAATCACTAGGAGATTATGTCTACTTATATTGCTATTTAGCTGTTTAAATTTGAGGTAAATTTACCAACTGACCAATAAATAAGCAAACTCTCTACAGGAGCAATGTCTTTACCAGATGCTAGACGATGGGCTGCAAGAGCCATTGTGGGCTGTCTCAGACATTCATTTGTTGCTTTTCCACATGAAGACATGGAAGGCCCTGCCAGAATTATACCACCAGCCAGTGCATGTCTGCGCAGAAAGGTTTGTATATGATGCCATATAGGGCATGGACGTTGCATATTTAAATGCAAATCTTAGGAGATTTTCATCTTTTCTTCTAAAGAGGAAATATGAAATAAAGCGTGATGTGCATTCTGCAAATTGTACTTCTTCAATAAAGGCTTTAATTAAGCTGATTTATTTGCTTTGACATCTTGTAATTTTAGCCTTCACAGAGAAATGAAGGAAAAAAAGAAAGCAAGAGAAGGAAAATTGCTGTGGAGAGGTCATAACAATATCAGTCAAACTGGAATTCATATGAGATTTGTGTCTATATCTGCGTGAAAATCTTCTCTTCAAATTGCTTTAAGGGAAAAACATTAAATGGTGCAAAATAAAAGATGTGGATATGGCTTAAGTTACAAACTTAGTTTATTTTTTCATATGCTTTTCTTTTCTAAATGAGAAATCATATGTCACAACAGCCAGAGTGAAAGCTAATTTACTGTATTTCCTTGGAATTCCAAGGAGTATAGTTTGGCTGTCAAAAAACCCAACAGATTATAAAATATGTTTTCTACTGTTGTTTGAACTGACTCATCTGTTGCTTCATACAAGGTAAACAAATATCAGAAACGATTGTAAATAGCTTGTAATTTATTAAGAGAGTGCATCACTCAGTCGTCAGGATAAAGGTGAGTTCCATGATCCTCTGTCACACTTGCAATTTTACATGTGCTTCACCACAGTGCATCAGCTTATCAGGGCAAAAGGCATCACACTTGGATAAAGAACAGGAAGGAATTCTTCAACCTGGAAACTGGTGTTATCTGGCTCTCTGTGCTGTTTCCATGTCTCCTACCTCTGTTAGGCTGCTTCTGCATTGCCACGTAGAGTATCATTTTCAGGAATGAGGCAAAACAATCCCCTTGTCGCTCACTGGCCAACTTCAGAAGTGGGATTGTTGATATCATGCATGCTGGTGTTATATGGGAGAAATCTTGGAGCTTGGAAACCTTCCTTCCACAAAGCAAGGTTTATCAAGAGGTCCGAGCTCCTTTTAATATCCAGCTTTCTTATCTTCCCTTCAGTTGCTGAAATGCAGCATAAAAGGTGACAAATGTTCTCCCTTGACAGTGACACTAGAAGGTTATGGGTGTTACCCACTGCTAGAGAAGATTAGGATCTCTGAGCAAAGCAATTACATGTGGTAGTCTTGGAATCTTGTGTGAAGCCAGGGTTTCGACTCAATGATCCTTATGGGTCCTTTCCAATCTGAGATATTCTATGATTCTAAGACTCCAGACTCACTGTTTTAACAAGACTGATTTAAATAGCAAATTAAATCTTGTGGCCTCATCCTGAGCCCTTGTACTGTGAAGAGCAGGGCTGATTGCTGCAGAATCAGCTCAAAGTCACCTTGGTAGCAGTTATAGTTCACTGTTACGCAAATATGCATCCTTGTTCTGCTGTTTTCTGTTTTTCAGATCTATCTTTTCTTCAAAGTGGAGAAAAAAATAAATTTCAAGAAGCAGAAAATGCTTTTCAGCACATGACGTTGCTGCAGGGAAACAATGCAACACGAGCAGGATGCAGCTTTCCTGCTGATATTTGCATGACGCGATATCATCAGTGACCTGGGGTAACAATTTCTGATTCCCAGTGGTCCAATCACAGCAAATCAAGTGAAATTATGCAGTGTTGATGTCTCTAACCTTACCCATTTAGGGGACTAATAATGGACTTGAAGAGAAACACTGTGGCTTGTCAAATCATTATTTCTGTGCAAATAGGAGCTGTGACTTAATCAGGTCCCTTCTTTTTTCAGACATTTGTAGACATGGATAGATCTTGTTTGGTACAACACGACAGTGATTATTTATATTGCTATGTGTTCTTACTGATTTCTTTTTCCTTCAGTATAAGTAACTGTAGGGTGGGGAAATTTTTCTTCCCTGCTTGTTCTCAATATTTTAATGTTCTGCTCAATGATTAGGTAGCAAGGCTCAACGGGAAAGACTAACTAGGGTGACTTTTTTATAGCCACTGAATTTCTAGGACAACCTGTATCACACCAGTCTCAGACTCAGGAAACACGGGGACATTTTTTAGCTTCAGCTCATAGCCTAAAAATGACTGGATGCCCTTCAGCTCAATAGCAGTTGTCAAACCTGGTAGAAAGTCAGAAAGAAAAGAGAATCAGGATAATTGTTTCACGTCCCAACTCAGCCAATGAACAGCACTGGCTGTGTCCATTTTGTGGTGTGAATTCTCTCTCTGAAATGTGTGGGAGTTTCATTAGGCTTGGAAATCACCACTCTGTGTTATCCACATTGTTTTTATCTTTGATCCTGACCACATCCTGAAACAAACTACATTTTAGCTAGGAATCTGGATATAATGTGGGCCAACAGAGTCCAGGTGTACAAGGTGGCTGCGTCTCATACTGATTTTGTTTTCTTCAGTTCAATTCCTTTATTCCTGGGTAGTTCAGCACACTTTGTACTTCCCTGCCTGTTTATTCTATGCCCCAGCATTTGCCCTCATTCTTATTTACATAGTACCAAAAGGCTCTTTTTGATATACCCTCATTGAACATTGAACAGAGAGTCATCCAGACCTGAGAAGATACCATATGCCAGGATATGCCAGGTCACTATTTGCTGGTTGTTTTTTTTGTGTGTGTGTGTGTGGTTTTTTTGTTTTT
>NW_011215609.1:0-834 GCF_000146605.3 Meleagris gallopavo
CTCCCCACCCTCCTCACCCCACCTCATCCTGCTGCAGGTTCGCACCAACGTCCCGTCCTGGTGCGACCGCATCCTTTGGAAGTCGTACCCCGAAACCCACGTCAACTGCAACGCCTATGGTGAGGGGCAGCCCTGGTGGCAGGGGGGGAAATCCATGTCCTGCATGGGGGGGGGACATTGGGGATGGTCACCCCAACTGGGGATGGGTTGGGGACAGATTTGGGGACAGGTTGGGGGCAGATTTGGGGACAGATTTGAGGCTGGTTGGGGACAGGTTGGGGACAGATTTGGGGACAGGTTGGGGCAGGCTGGGGATGGCTTGGGGTTAGATTGGGGACAGGTTTGAGGCTGGTTGGGGACAGGTTGTGGATAGATTGGGGACAGATTTGAGGCTGGTTGGGGACAGGTTGGGGGCAGATTTGGGGACAGGTTGGGAGCAGATTTGGGGACAGATTTGAGGCTGGTTTGGGACAGGTTGGGTGTGGGTTGGGAACAGATTTGAGGCTGGTTGGGGACAGGTTGGGGATGAGGTGGGGACAGGTTGGGAGCAGATTTGGGGACAGATTTGAGGCTGGTTGGGGACAGGTTGTGGATAGATTGGGGACAGATTTGAGGCTGGTTGGGGACAGGTTGGGGGCAGATTTGGGGACAGATTTGAGGCTGGTTGGGGACAGGTTGGGTGTGGGTTGGGGACAGATTTGGGGATGGACTGGGGACAGATTTGGGGCAGGCTGGGGACGGGTTGGGGTTGGATTGGGGACAGGTTTGAGGCTGGTTGGGGACGGGTTGGGGATGGACTGGGGACAGGTTGTGGATGGATTGGGGACAGATTTG
>NW_011215610.1:0-1142 GCF_000146605.3 Meleagris gallopavo
TTGTACCGAAGTCAGACGAGGAGCCTGTAATTCATCGGAGAGTCATAGAATCATGGAATCATTTGAGTTGAAGGGAGCTTTAGAGGTCATCTAGTCCAACTCCATTGCAATCAACAGGGACATCTAAAACTCGATCGCGTGCTCAGAGCCCCGTCCAGCCTGACCTTTGTCTTACATTCTTTTACCGTCAGTAGCCCATTTGTTCTCTCTCCTTATCTTAATTGGGTAGACTCTTCCATCTGCTTCTTTGTGCCGGTTGGCTGGTCGATCCCGTAGCCCTGTCACAATTTCTGCCACGCTGGTCTTTTGCCTGACTCCTGCGCAGCGACGCTTGGCCCCTTTTCATCACGACAACTAAGTTGCATCCAGTCCAGCCCTTCTGTAACACAGAGGGCTCCCTTGCCTCCTGTCCTTCCCTGCCTGTGTCTGCACTCCGGTCATGAAAGCCGTCCCATCACGTCTCGCTGAGGCCTACGATCTCATAGTGCTGAGCCTGGGCTAAAAATTCCCATTCCCCCCTGCTTATTTCTCCTGACGCGTGCATTTGTGGCGAGGCATTGAAGTTGGTCCCTTAATGAAATGAAGTTGTGTCGCAGCCCAGCGATAGCTGCAGACATCCATCTCAACACCAAAACCCACTGTTTTAAAGTGAGGCTGGCCAAGGAATGGAAAGGATGGCCCCGAGAAGCTGTGGAGTTGTCATCCTTTGAGATACTGACACCTGACTGGACTACGTCCCCACCAACCAGCTCAAGTTGATCTTGCTTCAGCAGGTGGCTCGGACTGACAAGCCTCAAGAGGTCCCTTCGAACCTCCACAGTTCTGCTACTCTGCGTTACTTCTGTTACTCTTTCTGCTCCGCTTGGTTGAGTTTTCTCCTGCACAACACGCGCGCGCACACGCGCACAAACACACGCACACACACACACAAGAAGAAAAGAAAAAAACAAAAAAGGAAAAGGAGCAATCCACAAGCTGTGGAGCTGGGACCAGAAGCACTTGCATGCTGATCTCTCCCAGGCACCGTTCCTGTTCCAGCCACGCTCTTGCCTTCTCAACCATAGGCTTGCGATTGTCCTGGGAAGAGATGGATCACGATGGGACTCGGTTTCCCCCGCAAAAGAGAATTTGGCCCTTCCCAA
>NW_011215611.1:0-1454 GCF_000146605.3 Meleagris gallopavo
CCCATAGCAACCCATAGAGACCCATAGAGACCCATAGAGACCCCAAACTGCCCCATAGCAACACATAGCATCCCATAGAGACCCATAGAGACCCCAAATTGCCCCATAGCAACACATAGCGTCCCATAGAGACCCATAGAGACTCCATAGTGACCAGCAGGGACCTGTAGAGACCCATAGTGACCCCATAGTGACCCATAGAAACCCCATAGAGACCCATGCAGACCCTTAGGGACCCCACAGTGCCCCATAGCAAACCATAGAGATACCATAGGTACCCCATAGGTACTCTTAGTGACCCATGGAAACCCCATAGAGACCCCATGGAGACCCACAGTGCCCCATAGAGACCCCATAGAGACCCCATAGAGACCCATAGAGACCCATAGGGACCAACATTGACCCATAGAGACCCCATAGGTACCCACAGAGACCCATAGGGACCCATAGACACCCCATAGAGACCCCACAGTGCCCCATAGCAACCCATAGAGACCCATAGAGACCGATAGTGACCCCATAGAGACCCCTAAGTGCCCCATAGCAACCCATAGAGCCCCATAGAGACCCCATAGAGACCCCACAGAGCCCCATAGAGACCCCATAGAGACCCCATAGAGACCCATAGGGACCAATAGGGACCCATAGAGACCCCATAGGTACCCACAGAGACCCACAGGGACCCATAGACACCCCATAGACATCCCATAGAGACCCCACAGTGCCCCATAGCAACCCATAGAGACCCCATAGAGACCCCATAGGGAACCCATAGCAACACATGGAGACCCCATAAAGACCCCATAGGTATCCAAAGAGTCCCATAGAGCCGCATAGGGATCTACAGAGACCCATAGAGACCCATAGAGACCCATAGGGTCCCCATAGAGTCCCACAGAGCCCCATAGAGACCAATAGAAACACATAGAGACACATAGGGACCCATAGAGACCCCATAGAGCCCCATAGAGACTCCATAGTGACCAACAGGGACCCCATAGAGACCCATAGAGACCCATAGAGACCCCATAGAGACCCATAGAGACCCCGTAGGTATCCACAGAGCCCCACAGAGCCCCATAGAGCCCATAGAAACCCATAGAGACGCATAGGGACCCCATAGAGATCCATAGAGACTCCAGAGAGCCTCATAGCAACCCATGGAAACCCCATAGAGACCCCATAGGTATCCACAGAGCCCCATAGAGACCCATAGAAACCCATAGTGACCCCATAGGTACCCTTACAGACCCATAGAGACCCCACAGAGCCCCATAGAGACACATAGAGACCCATAGAGACCCCATAGGTACCCTTACAGACCCATAGAGACCCCACAGAGCCCCATAGAGACCCCATAGAGACCCACAGAGACCCCACAGAGCCCCACAGAGACCCCATAGATACCCCATCAAGACCCACAGAAGCCCATAGGGACCCCTTAGTGCCCCATA
>NW_011215612.1:0-2757 GCF_000146605.3 Meleagris gallopavo
CATGCCCACCTTGGGGATGCCTGGGGACACCCCGTGGCCACAGCTTCAGGGGGGTCTGGGCAGCGTGGTCACCCCATCCTCACCTTGGAGACACCGAAGGATACCCCATAGCCACAGCTTTGGGGGATCCTTGCCAGTGTGGCCACCCCATTCCCACCCTGGGGACACCCCACGTCCACTGCTCTGGGGGGTCTGGGCAGCGTGGTCACCCCCATCCCCACTTTGGGGACACCCCATGGCCATGCTCTAGGGGGTCTGGGCAGCGTGGTCACCCCCATCCCCACTTTGGGGACACCTCATGGCCATGCTCTGGGGGGTCTGGGCAGTGTGGTCACCCCATCCCCACTTTGGGGACACCTCATGGCCATGCTCTGGGGGGTCTGGGCAGCGTGGTCACCCCCATCCCCACTTTGGGGACACCCCACATCCACTGCTCTGGGGGGTCTGGGCAGCGTGGTCACCCCATCCCCACTTTGGGGACACCCCATGGCCACCGCTCTAGGGGGTCTGGGCAGCGTGGTCACCCCATCCCCACCCTGGGGACACCCCATGGCCATGCTCTAGGGGGTCTGGGCAGCGTGGTAACCCCATCCCCACTTTGGGGACACCCCATGGCCATGCTCTGGGGGGTCTGGGCAGCATGGTAACCCCATCATCACCCTGGGGACACCCCATGGCCACCGCTCTAGGGGGTCTAGGCAGCGTGGTCACCCCCATCCCCACTTTGGGGACACCCCACATCCACTGCTCTGGGGGGTCTGGGCAGCATGGTAACCCCATCCCCACCCTGGGGACACCCCATGGCCACTGCTCCAGGGGGATCTGGGCAGCATGGTAACCCCATCCCCACCCTGGGGACACCCCATGGCCACCGCTCCAGGGGGATCTGGGCAGCACGGTTTCCCCCCATCCCCACCTTGGGGACACTGAGGGACACCCCACGGTCACGGCTCCAGGAAAACCAAGGACCCAAAGGTGCGTTGGAGCACAGGGTGGAGCAGTGGATGGATTATGGGGTCGTCCCCACGCCGTGAGAGTGGCCACGAGCTGCTGCTGGCTGCTCCGCCGGGTATTTTTAGAGCAACAGAAGCCCCTTTGTGCTGCGTGCAGACAGGAAAGAGCCGGCCCTGGCGGGGAGGAGGCAGCGGGGTGGTTGGCGGCCGGGTGCCAGCTGTGTGCTCCCCGTGCTGTGCCAGCTGTCCCGTGCTGCCTGGCAGGGAGGTGACAGCCGTGTCCCCCCCCCTCCTCCCCTCGCAGACATCACAGGGAGTGCAGGTGAGGCGCTTCAAGACGCTGAGCGAGCTGATCTCGCTGTACCTGCAGCCCAACCAAGGGCTGGTGTGCACCCTGCTCTTCCCAGTCGAGAGGGAGAAGGAGAAGGAGAGCGCAGAGGACAGGGATTACTCGGGTAGGTGGCTGTCAGCTCTCCCCGTTGGGGGGTCCCGCGTGGCGCCGTGATGCCCACCCCGCTGCCTTGCAGATGGTGAGGATGAGAAGCCTCCTCTCCCCCCACGCTCCAGCACCAGCAGCTTCTCAGGGTCTTCCGTGGGGCTCAGCCCCAGCAGCCCGGGACCGGCGGCATCCGATGGGGCAGCGGAGAGGTGAGGATCGTCGCCGTATCCCCGCAACCCCGCCGTATCCCTGCGTCCCCACTGCATCCTTCACTCGAATCCCTCTGCAGCACCAACGGCCTGGCCAGCATCTCCCACGAGTACCTGAAGGGCAGCTATGCACTGGATCTGGAGGCTGTGAAAGCGGGGGCCAGCAGCCTGCCCCACCTCCACAGGACCCTCGTCACCTCCTGCAAGCGGCTGCACGGGTGAGCGTGGTGTGAATGGATGCATGGATGGATGGATGGCTGGATGGATGTCGACCTGCTGATGCTTTGCCCTCACCCCTGCAGTGAGGTGGACAAGGTGCTGGCAGGGCTGGAGATCCTCTCCAAGGTGTTCGACCAGCAGAGTTCCCCCACGGTGTCCAAAATCCTCCAACAGGTGAAGGGTTTGGGGGATGGAGCGTCGGTGTCTCAATGGGGCAGGCAGTGGTCCCACCATAGGGTGTGTGGGGACGGACCGAGGGCGGGGGCTTCGGGGTGTGAGCCTGGGATGCTCAGGGCTGGACCTGGCACTGTTCATGGGTGATGGAGAGATGGGGCTGGGGTTGGGGGTCCCCATTTTGTGACTGTAGAGGGGGGGGGGGACGTTTGCAGACGGCGCCGCAGAGCGGGGAGCAGGAACTGGAGAGCCTGGTGCTGAAACTGTCTGTGCTGAAGGATTTCCTCTCCAGCATCGAGAAGAAGGTGAGCACTGCAGGGGGGACAGCTGTGCCACGGGGATGCCTGTGGGGTGGGGGGCTGACAGCCCCTCTTATTGCCCCCCTCCAGGCGCTGAAAGCACTACAGGAGATGAGCTCAGCCAGCCCGGCTGTGCCGGCACAGCCCGTATCCCGCAAAGCCAAAAGCATCCCTGTTCAGACCTTCGAGGTGCGTCCCATCTTTGTGCCACTCTCACGGGACATCCCTGTCCCCGAGCCCCTCTCTGCGGTCTCATCATCTCCCGGGTGGTTGCAGGTGAAGCTGGACGTCACCCTGGGGGACCTGACCAAGATCGGCAAGTCGCAGAAGTACACGCTGAGCGTGGATGTGGAGGGCGGCAAGCTGGTGGTGCTGAAGAAGCAAAGGGACGCCCAGGAGGACTGGAATACCTTCACCTATGATAAAAGTGAGCTTGGGAGGAGGAGGAGGAGTTGGGGGGGGGG
>NW_011215613.1:0-643 GCF_000146605.3 Meleagris gallopavo
AATTGAATTCACATGCTGAAAACAGCACAATTCTGAAAATGGCCACAAAGGGGCACGAGTCTCAGACTGGCCGGGAAAGAGCACACATCACCTCCAACGGCCCTTGGGCCTTGCTTACGGGGCTGGGTTAGCCCTGCGGTACAAACAAACAAAGCAAAGCTAACCCAACCCCGTAAGCAAGGCAAAGCTCAAGCCAATTTGGTTTACTGTAACTGAATGCAAAGCCCAAGTCAATTTGGTTAATGCAAAGTAACTGCAAAGCTGAAGACTATTTTGAATAGATAAATTGAATACGCGTGCTTAAATCAGCGCAATTCTCCAAATGGCCACAAAGGGGCACGAATCGCAGACTGGCCGGGAAGGAACACAAATAGCCTCCAACGGCGCTTAGGCCTTGCTTATGGGGTTGGGTTAGCCCTGCGGTACAAACAAACAAAGCAAAGCTAACCCAACCCCATAAGCAAGGCAAAGCTAAAACCAATTTGGTTCACATGAATTGATTGCGAAACTGAAACCAATTTAATTGAAATAACTTGGATGCACACAGTGAAATCACTGCAATTCTCAGAAAGGCCACAAAGGGGCACGAGGCTAGAAATGGCCAGGCAAGAACACAAATCGCATCAGTAAGAAGCTTTCATTG
>NW_011215614.1:0-2915 GCF_000146605.3 Meleagris gallopavo
GATCTCAGCATAAATGTATTTAGTTAACCATGCATGAGTAACTCTGTTGTGTATAAGAGAATTACTGATAGCTGAAAATAAAAATGCATATAAAAATTTCGCTTCACAATTTTGTTTTTTTCTCTCCTGTTGTCTCCACCTGACCTTTCTTCATAAGAGTGCTTTGGTTTCTTATGTAGTAGTTGCTGGATTATTGCAGTTTATAGTATAGCTGGTCCTAATTTTAGTTTATAGCCTGAGATGTTAAGGCAGGTTAGCAGTTGGTAACTGGGCAACTGAAATATCCTTGTAGCAGTGAAAGTGTAACAGAAAGTTTTGAAATGAGCATGACAGACTTTTTCAGAGATGAGAAATCGCTATTCCAAAATAAGCTGTCCTGCTCTTCAAGGAAATATCTATGCAGTTGCAACAGTGAGAGCACAGTACTTTTGCTAATGAAAATACTATATGCTTTTTTTGCAATCATTTACAAAAACAATTACCTGATGATAGAAAGAGATTATTACAGTATTTTTAGAGTTGTTCCCTCCTTTCAGTCTTATCTCCTCTGAAAAAAGCATGAAAATAAATAATGAAAATTGCACTTATATAAAGCAATAAAGTTTTCATGCTAAAATAAAAAGCTAATATTAAGTGTTTAAATAACTTGAATGTCTTTAAAATTACTGATTAAAAAAGAACAAAAATATGAAAACAAAACCCTATCTGATTACTTGTAATTTAAATGTTTAAGTTTTGACTAATTTTAAAAGACTTGTAATGCTGTGACCAGAACACTGATACTTGCAAATAAAGTCTTCAGTCTGCACATCATATGTAATCATGTTCTCATTTTATGAAAGTTAAAAATTTAAATGTTTTCATTTGTAGGTGGTAATAAGCTTCAGAAAACAGGAAATAAACTGGAAGAATCAAAATCAGTTGAAAGCATTAAAACAACTCCCGTTGCCACGATACAAACACAAGAAGTAAAACCAGACACAGCAACTGAACCAGTGACTCCTACAACTATTGCTGCCTTGCAAAGTGATGTCCAGCCTGTGGGCCATGACTATGTGGAAGAGGTACTGATATGAAACATTGTGTTTTAACTGTTTTGGTGAAAAATTGTTAATCGTGAAACAAGGCATTGAACCTGGAAAGGCTTGTACATATGTTTATTTTTTTTATTGTGTATGTTTGTTTTGAGCTCAGTGGAATGTTCTTCATTTTGGTAGCATGAAATGTGGACTAAGTCTATAGGATCACAGTCTGATGTGAATTACTCATTATTTGCAGGTTTGCAATTATTAACTTCAACTCAATATATTCAGGTTCAAGTTTAAAGCTGTGTGTCGGTGTATAATCAAAGAATATAAAAATGTTATAATTAAGAAATAAACAAGAAAATTTGGCAGAGCAAAGTATAATAAGAAAAAGATAATAGATAGAACGCTTATCCACATCCTGGGCTTGCTGCAAAACTCCAGAGAAGGAATCTCCAGAAAATATCCTTTCCCACTGGTAGTCAGCTCTTAAACAGGTCTAGGAGAGGTGGAGCCAGGCTCCACCCCTTCCTGCAGCACAGGTGAATTGCCTTCACCTGTGCTCCCGTGCCTGACACATTGCTCGCCTCAGGTGATCAATCAAAGGTTCAGGCTGTGATTCAGCAGCCCCATACACTCCACCCCTTCACGGCGTGAACCAATGATTAGGTTGACTAAAGGGTGAGCTTTTCCTAATACAGAGATCCGCTATATCGCAATGCTTATACAATTTCCATCGCGACACATGTTGGTACAATTCAAGATGAGTGACGATCGGTGAACGTTGATATTCTTTTATGGGTCAGTGCTCGATGATGTTATTGGAGGCACGCGGTTGTGAGGTGCAGGTCCATCCTATGTTCCATCAGTCCCATGTAGACCATCATCGGGTGTTGCACGTGATCTGACAGTAACACTGGAACGCTTTGATGGCATTTCGTTCTTTCTGGTGATCCTGAAGGCTCAAAGACGCACGGGGAGTAATACAGATGTTTCAGGGGTACCAGGAGGGGAAGGTCCGCCCTCCAGGGCAAGATACAGGCTGTATTTCTATCCTGAGTCAACACTTAGGCTTGTACTGGGGCATGTCCCAGCCACCAGTACCACACCTTCTGGCCGGATGTCTGTGGCTGCGTAACTATATCAGGCACCAAAGGTGTCCTGATATGCCATAGGGACATGATGGGGATCCCTTTAAGCAACGAAGATTGGAGTGTTGACCACAATATCAGTAGGCCATGTACCTATTACTGGAGGAACTACTGAACCTCCCTCCTCCAATAAACTCCCCAAGGGCCCCCATGCTTTAGCAGCTGCCCACATTGTCTTTTGTCCTGCATGCCATAGCTTTTGATGTAACCAACAGGCGATGTCGGCTTCATCGTTTCCCGGTGACTGTAGGGGCTGATGACCAGAGACATGGTAGACACATATAGTCCTGTGTTTGACTGTATTCCATGTCTTTGCCCCAGATGGCCAGGCATGGATAGTCCATTCTTGGGTAGCCCACTGGGCAATCCACAGAGTGAGCCCCCGGTACACAGCCCAACTATCTGTACAGATATTCAGAATACCATCACCAGGTTCCTTGGTTATAACCATCCACATGGCTCGCAGCTCCGCCCATTGGCTGCTCTGACCATCCCCCTCATCAAACCAGATTGTCTCGGTGGAAGGATGGTATGCAATTGCTCTCCACTTGCTCGGGTTGCCCTTGCTGGACCCACCTGTGTACCAGGCATCTTCAGGGGTAGGATATTTTCCCTCCTGAACGGGACTCTTCTCTGGTGGAGCGACCAATGTTTCTTTTGGTGCATCACTGTGATATGTCACTGGGCCTAGGATCTCATTGCTCTCTATAACTTCCTGAAGGGAGGTTGTAGTGAGCTG
>NW_011215615.1:0-2755 GCF_000146605.3 Meleagris gallopavo
GGCAATGGGGGCATTGGGGACATTGGGGGCAATGGGGACAATGACCTCGTTAATGAATGAATGACCTCGTTAATGCATTAATGACCCGTTAAGGAATGAATGACCTCATTAATGAATGAATGACCCCGTTAATGAATCAATGACCCCGTTAATGCATTAATGACCCCGTTAATGAATGAATTCCCCCATTAATGAATCAATTCCCCCGTTAATGAATGAATGACCTCGTTAATGAATGAATTCCCCCATTAATGAATGAATGACCCTACTAATGAATCAATTCCCCCATTAATGCATTAATGACCCCGTTAATTAATCAACTCCCCCATTAATGCATTAATGACCCCGTTAATGAATGAATGACCCTGTTAATGAATTAATTCCCGCATTAATGAATGAATTCCCCTGTTAATGAATGAATGACCTCGTTAATGAACGAATGATCCCATTAATGAATCAATTCCCCCATTAATGAATGAATTCCCCCGTTAACGAATGAATGACCTCATTAATGAATCAATTCCCCCATTAATGCATTAATGACCCCATTAATGAATGAATTCCCCCGTTAATGAATGAATGACCTCGTTAATGAATGAATGACCCTGTTAATGCATTAATGACCCCGTTAATTAATTAATACCCCCGTTAATGCATTAATGACCCCACTAAAGAATTAATGACCCCATTAATGAATGAATGACCCCGTTAATGAATGAATGACCTCGTTAATGAATGAATTCCCCTGTTAATGAATTAATTCCCCCATTAATGCATTAATGACCCCGTTAATGAATGAATGACTCCGCTAATGAATCAATTCCCCCATTAATGACCCCGTTAATGAATCAATGGCCCCGTTAATGAAAGAGTGACCCCGTTAATGAATGACTGACCCCGTTAATTAATGAATGACCCCGTTAATTAATCAATTCCCCCATTAACGCATTAATGACCCCATTAATGAATGACTGACCCCGTTAATTAATCAATTCCCCCATTAATGCATGAATGACCTCGTTAATGAATGAATGACCCCATTAATGCATTAATGACCCCGTTAATGAATCAATTCCCCCGTTAATGAATGAATGACCTCGTTAATGAATGACTGACCCCATTAATGCATTAATGACCCCACTAAAGAATTAATGACCCCGTTAATGAATCAATTCCCCCGTTAATGAATGAATGACCTCGTTAATGAATGAATGACCCCATTAATGCATTAATGACCCCATTAATGAAGGAATGACCCTGTTAATGAATCAATTCCCCCATTAATGCATTAATGACCCCGTTAATGAATGAATGACCCCGTTAATTAATCAACTCCCCCATTAATGCATGAATGACCCCGTTAATGAATGAATGACCTCGTTAATGAATGAATGACCCCATTAATGCATTAATGACCCCGTTAATTAATACCCCCGTTAATGCATTAATGACCCCATTAAAGAATGAATGACCCCGTTAATGAATTAATTCCCCTGTTAATGCATTAATGACCCCGTTAATGAATGACTGACCCTGTTAATTAATCAACTCCCCCATTAATGCATGAATGACCTCGTTAATGAATGAATGACCCCGTTAATGAATCAATTCCCCCCTTAATGAATCAATTCCCCTGTTAATGAATGAATGACCTCGTTAATGAATGAATGACCTCGTTAATGAATGTATGACCCCGTTAATGAATCAATTCCCCCATTAATGCATTAATGACCCCGTTAATGAACGAATGACTCCGTTAATGAATCAATTCCCCCATTAATGACCCCGTTAATGAATCAATAGTCCCGTTAATGAAAGAGTGACCCTGTTAATGAATCAATGACCCCGTTAATGAATGACTGACCCCGTTAATGAATTAATGACCCTGTTAATGAATGAATGACCCCGTTAATGAATTAATGAAACCATTAATGAATCAATTCCCCCATTAATGAATGAATGACCTCGTTAATGAATGAATGACCTCGTTAATGAATCAATTCCCCCATTAATGCATTAATGGCCCCGTTAATGAATCAATGACCCCGTTAATGAATGAATGACCTCATTAATGAATGAATGACCCCGTTAATGAATGAATTCCCCCGTTAATGAATGAATGACCTCATTAATGAATGAATGACCCCGTTAATGAATCAATTCCCCCGTTAATGAATGAATGACCTCATTAATGAATGAATGACCCCGTTAATGAATGAATTCCCCCGTTAATGAATGAATGACCCCGTTAATGAATGAATTCCCCCATTAATGCATTAATGACCCCGTTAATGAACGAATGACCCCATTAATGAATCAATTCCCCCGTTAATGAATGAATGACCCCGTTAATGAATGAATGACCTCGTTAATGAACGAATGACCCCATTAATGAATCAATTCCCCTGTTAATGAATGAATGACCCCGTTAATGAATCAATTCCCCCATTAATGCATTAATGACCCCGTTAATGAATCAATTCCCCCGTTAATGAATGAATGACCTCATTAATGAATGAATGACCCCGTTAATGAATGAATGACCCCGTTAATGAATGAATTCCCCCGTTAATGAATGACTGAGCCCGCTAATGAACTAATTAACTAATGAACCGCCAGGGCCACCCGCTGTCGCCCCGCGATTACTGCGGCTGGACGCCGCTGCAGGAGGCCTGCAATCATGGGCACCTGGGTGAGTCCTTCGTTAAGCGGGGCCGCTAATTAAGTAGTTCATTAAGTAATTAAGTCGGCCGTT
>NW_011215616.1:0-780 GCF_000146605.3 Meleagris gallopavo
TATTCTTACATCAGCCCAGAAGTCTGTTGCCCCCTCGACAGTAAAAGCATGTCAAGTATCTCGGTGGAGATCTGGATGTGATCAAGGTGTCTGCTCAAGGTAAAGCTAATGGAGGAAGACACTCACTCGCTCCATCTCCCATGAGCGGGCTGGATTTGGAGCGGAAGAGGACATCTGAGTGGTTCAAGATGAATTCCACAACGGCCGGCTGCATCTGCACCTCCACGAAGGCAGCTCTTCTGCTGATGCAGACAGACTCACTCTGCTGTGATCTGAAGAAAAAACAGATAAAGTAAAACTGCCGACAGACAGAAGACTGGGAAGGCACCTCTGGCCGTGCAAAATGTGTGGATTTTGGAGGGGAGGGCCTACAAAGGCTGCGTGTGTTTATTTTGAAGTTTCTTTTCAACCCTGTTTACAAGATGTCAAGCATGAGCCCACTCTGGTGCATGTCAGCGTATCAATTCTGAATGACACTGGCCCAACACATACCGACTTCCTTTGGAGCCCAGCACGCCTTTTACGTCTCTGAAAATGATGCAGGGACATTTCCTTCAACGTTCCCTTTAGGATGCTTTGTTTACCAACGCTTCAACAAGGTTCATGGGAAAGGAACAGAACAGTACAGAATTCTAAGGGAGTGATCTGTGTGACGTCTGGGTGCTGGAGCTGGTGGCACCATGCAGAGCAGCAGCACAAGGGCTGTTTGCAGGGAGCTGATCCAACCCCTCCGGCTGACACCTGTGTGGCAGCAGTGACTCTGGGGCTTTTCTCAGGGGG
>NW_011215617.1:0-1319 GCF_000146605.3 Meleagris gallopavo
CCTCCAATCTGAGAGAGATGCCCTCCGAATCGAGAGAGACTCCCTGCAATCCAAACTCAACAGTCTTCAATCTCAACAATACACCCTCCAGTCCGAACGAGACGCTCTCCAGTCCAAACGAGACACCCTCCAGTCCGAGAGGGACATCCTCAAATCCAAACGGGATGCACTTTGAACTGAGCGAGATGGCTTCCAGTTCACAATATTTAGTTTCCAAACTGAACAAAGCAACATTCAGGCTCATCGATTCATGCTTGAATCTGAACTAAATATCCTCATAATCGAATTAGACAGACTCCAAGCCAAGCTGGAGAGTGACAGTATTGGAACTGACCAACCAGATCAAACACAGGAGGCACCAAAATCTATGTCGGTTGCCCCTGGAAGAGGATGGAAAATGAAACGAATCTCTACTCAGAACAGAAGAAAGAGGAGGAGGTGAAAGTAGAGGAAGCATTCACAGTAAGAGAAGAGGAGGAAAGAGGTCCAGAGGAGTAGCTTCGAGATCCAGGGGAAGTGCCCCTGAGTCCAGGGGAAGGGCCCTCAATAAGACTGTGGTCACCAATGCCCAGGAGGGCAAAAAGAAGTCCTAAAAGGGTAAGAGGAGAGCAAGACATCATTACCATTGTTGATCGATCTCTGAAAATGAATGAAATGTGAGGTCTGAGAAAAGATTTTTCATACCACCCAAATGAGCCTATTGTTACCTCATTACTTCGATGTTGGGACAATGGGGCCAACAGTGTGTGGCTAGACAGTAGAGAAGCTCGCCAACTGGGGGGCGTTGCTAGGGACTCAGCCATTGACAGAGGTATTAGTACATGCCAGAACCAGGCCTTCACTCTCTGGAAGTGGATGATGTTAACTGCAAAAGAAAAATACCCCTTCAAAGATTATCTGATGCCTGAGAAAAAGAAATGGACTGATATGAAAAAAGGCATTTGTTGTTTGAGAGAATAAGCTGCAGTGGAAATGTTACATAGCCCCACATTCATTCCTGACGAGCCAGACCAAGAGCATGATCCTGAGAGAGTCAGGTGTACACCAAATATGTGGTGTATATTCACAAAGACTGCACCAGAAAGGTATGCCAATACATTTGCAGCAGTGTATGGCAGAGGGGAAGGAAGACCCCTTGTAAATGAACTAATAAACTTCAAGACTTTGAGTTACATTTATCCCCTCTACGAGCTTGTGTTTCAGCCATTGCAAAAGAAGCTGAAAAATTGGACAGAATGGAGAGCAGTCAAGAAGATATAATAGATGAACTGTCTACCATGCTTAATGCTGATGAATCCATGGTGGTACCAGATACATCC
>NW_011215618.1:0-1183 GCF_000146605.3 Meleagris gallopavo
CTCTCAGAAGCTCAAAATGGAAAAACTAAAGCAGCACTGAAGCGAGACACAGGAATGGCAGAGAAAAATCCCAGATTTGGTAGAGTAATGTGAAGTACTCATCACCTCTCATAGCTGTTCACAATCAGGACATGATCTGCCACTCGTACCTTTGTCCACTGAAACTTATTTTAAAAACATAATCTATCGAATACCCACGGTTAAACAGAGAAAGAATAAAATAAAATCTTGAAAAAAGATTGTGGTAAAAGCCTGAATTTCCTGGATTTATAAATCTGCTGACATTTTTCTAACTCTTGTATGTATAATTGATGCAGTACAGTCTCAGAGCATCCAGAGAATTTTAATGCAGGTTTCTGCCGAGAAAAATGCAACACTGGCAAGAACTTGTGAGAAGTGTTTCATCTCCTTTCAAGAGCCTGAAATACCAGCCTGAAATACCAGCCCTGGGAATCCTGTAGGCAATACGTGGATGAAAGAAAGGGGAGCTGAGATATGCTTCTGCTACTCAGGATGTCCATTTGGTAAGATTATTTCTTCCTAGGTTATAAAATACAGTTCTCCCTAGGCCGCTCTGCCAGATTAATTCACTTATCAGCTCTGAATCAGGGAGGAACAACCAATTTCCCAGCCAAATACTTTCCTTAGACTGCTCCCCACACTTTGCTGCATCTGCGTAGATCTGGTGGGAAAGGGAACCTCCTAGAAAGGAAAACAAGGGCCTGCTCTGTTCCTCTATAAATCACTAAGAGTAATGACACTGACTCCAGCGGGCCCTTAATTATCAGGAAAGGGGATTTTTGAGGAGATGATTCCTGCTAGAGGTCTCAGAGTGTAATTTCATGACTCTTAATGGTAATCACAGTCACTACACCGTTTCATTCTTCCATCCTACAGAATACATCAAACACTGCGAGCACAAGAACAAAACACAAAACAAGTGTAAGGAGTTCTAATTAGTGAGCTGATGTCTCAATCACTCACCAGGCTCATAATTATCAGCCTCCTAATTTCCCTGGTTCTGTTGCACTTCTCAAACGGAGAAAAAAAAAGGGGGTGTGGGGGGCACAGTGTCCTTAAAACATTTCAGGGACAGACTCTGCCACACTTGCTCCTACTCAAAAACATCATGCCCAAGCAGATCTTCATCCAAGTCAACTGAGAAAAGAAATTTGGGTTTCCT
>NW_011215619.1:0-806 GCF_000146605.3 Meleagris gallopavo
CAGCCGCCTCATCCGTGCCCCACTGCGGGGCTGCCTCCTGCCCTGCCCCATAGAAACATCCTTAGGGAAGCGCAGAACCCCATAGGGACGCATAGGGACCCAGAGGGACGCAAAAAAACCCATAGGGAAATACAGAACCCCATAGGAAAGCACAGAACCCCATAGGGAAACACAGAACCCCATAGGGACGCATAGGACCCATAGGGAAGCACAGAACCCCATAGGAACACAAAAAAACCCATAGGGAAGCACAGAACCCCATAGGAACACAAAAAAACCCATAGGAAAGCACAGAACCCCATAGGGAAACACAGAACCCCATAGGGACGCAAAAAAACCCATAGGGACGCAAAAAAACCCATAGGGACACAAAAAAACCCATAGGGACACAAAAAAACCCATAGGGAAGCACAGAACCCCATAGGGACGCATAGGGACCCATAGGGACACAAAAAAACCCATAGGGACACAAAAAAACCCATAGGGACACAAAAAAACCCATAGGGAAGCACAGAACCCCATAGGGACACAAAAAAGCCCATAAGGAAACACAGAACCCCATAGGAAAGCACAGAACCCCATAGGAAAGCACAGAACCCCATAGGGAAGCACAGAACCCCATAGGGAAACACAGAACCCCATAGGGAAACACAGAACCCCATAGGGAAACACAGAACCCCATAGGGACGCATAGGACCCATAGGGACACAAAAAAACCCATAGGGAAACACAGACCCCATAGGAACCCATAGGGACACAAAAAGCCCCATAGGGACGCATAGGGACCCACGCATCTCCCCCCATAT
>NW_011215620.1:0-12129 GCF_000146605.3 Meleagris gallopavo
TCCTGAGGTATTTCTTGTGATAAGACTCTGATTGATTTGTTGAGGAGGCAAGTGATGGGTGCTACCCTGTGACAATCAACATCACTTTGGGAACATTTGAAAGCCCCTTTCTCCAGAGATGCTTGCCTCCGCAGAGAGTGCTCAGGAGTGTTTACTGGCAGAAGATCTAGCCTGTGACTAAATAGCTCCAGCTTGGTATGAGAAAATTTGGGAATGATCATGCCCTGTGAAAAACAGGATGCAGATGGGCATCCTGCTCCCTCTTATCTACTAGCAAGGCCCGGAATTTGGGAACAAAGGAGTTTCTGCTGAGATCCCAGAGTCAGAAGCTGCCACTGCAGCTGACTGCACCACTTTGGATTTGAGCTGTCACTCCAAAAGACAGTTGACTCGACCACTTTGAAAGTACTGAAAAGGGGCCATCATCGCCATGGTCACCATTGCTGTCGTCTGTCCTCAACAGAACAATGCCCAACGATCTACGATTACTGAAAATCAATGACTGAACTATGAACAACGTTGGATCCACAGTGGTGACTATCTCCCTCTTGCTTCCTATAAAGACTCCTTGCTTCTTCTTCCCTACCTTTTCTATCGCCCTCCTTCCCTTCCCCATTACCCTAATTCATAATAGTGCCCGTCCTCCCCTTCCCCATCTCCCTAATTAAGATTTGTAATAAACTGGTTGGACCAACATTTGAACCACTGTTTCTTAATCTCATGCTAGGTATACAGATATTAAAAGAACCTCCTCTCACTCCTATAAATTGAAGTGAGACAGCCCACCACACTATTTTTTTCCTGTCTGTCTCATTATCTCTTTCTCTCCTTCTCTCTTTTTTTTAATTGCAGACAATTTGTAGGTAATCTGATAAGAGTTTCTTTAGGTGGATGAGTTCTAACTGCTTCAAAATGTGCTGAAGAAATTGTGACTGTGTCAGACTAGCAACTCCAACTGTTCTTTCTGCTCTCTGAGATACTTTCCTGAGTTGTATCAAACATCAAAAAAGCACATTATTTTTGTGACCTCTTCACAGTTTTTCAAAAATGAAAGTTGATGCACATATCATGGCAAAATATATGAAGAGAATGAGAAATAGTTACATATAGGTCTGATTAGCAGTGTCCACATCATACAATTTCTAATAAATGGTTAAAAAAAAACCTCAGCTGGAATAAAATTGGAAGGAGAGATATTAATTTTCTCCTCCCGTCTGTATGTGGAAACTGTTGTTCTGAGACAGAGTAAGATAAATAGATCACAAAGCAGAGTGATTAAAAAGTAATTCTCTGAAGAGATTTTAGTAATGCTTTATCTTCAGAGAATTCCTCATCCTACTATTTTCTTCTGAGAGAACAGCTTAGACCACAGTTATAATCTGAAATACTTGTATTTGTTTATGAAATGTGAAAGAAGATACTCTTTTTTATTACCCCAAAACAGAATTGTAGATATACAAATTGTTTCAAAATGGCTAGATATTAATCCAAACAGTTTTAGAATAGCAAAAATGATTCTCCCAAAATTATGAGAAAATAACTACTGAGCCTAAAAAGGAATAATATACAAATACGCCTAGTACATGACTGAGTCCAAGATTTTTTCTTTGCAAAAGGAAACCAGTCACTGGATACCATTAAAAGGTAATGCCAGGATCTATAACACTACGTCACTTTTCTTAAGGTTTATAACCCAAGAGCAGATCAGAGACTTGGCTATTCACCTGACTACCTGAGGAGTCCCCCTGTTAATATCACTGAAAGAGGTATTAAAGATGAGCATCCATTATATGTCTCCCACTCTATTCCAGGCTGTAAAGGAACATCTGTGGAGATACTAGGATAATATTAAGCTATCATTTAATCTAAAACTGTAGTGAAAATTGAAACCATTCATGAATTTTCAACAGACACAGTTTACAAAACCATCTGTCTAACTTTAGTAAGGCCTTTAAATATAGGTTTGTCTTATCTTTGAGTGATGAACTAGTTACCTGAAATAGTTAATCATTTTGTGGAAAGCATATATTTGAATAAATAGGAAGAGTACATTATTTAAGCATTGTCAGCCACCAAATAGCTGTTAAATAGCTGAGTACTTGAGTTACATTGACAGTTTCCACTGTAAGCACTGATGAATTTAAAATATTTGAATCAGTAGATGACAGTTAATGTGAATTTTTAAAGTGCATTTCAAAAGAGGACAACTGATATCAAGGCACTTAGTGTTTGAACTCTGGCTGACTTGTGTTGCAACAAACAATGCCTTATTAATATTTGTGGCTTCCATGGCTCAATGATGTTCCCTTTTCAGCTTTTACTGCACAGTGCTATTTCTTCTCTCATGGCATCTTTTTCATGTCCTGTATCTTTTTCTATTCCACTAGGAAACTTGCAGATCTCTTTTCAATGCCAAGATCTTCTCAATACTTGCTCATGTTCTCAATTTTTTTACATTTCCTTTCTTGTGCATCCCAAGCATAGGACCTACAGCTCTACTTATTTAGTCTAATTGGAAGTTTGAAGATTGAAACTATATAAAATTATAGTGGCTTGGGAAAATGAATTAAAGAACCCAAAAATAAAGTACATGCCAAGTATAAATTCCCGTGTCTTTACACCGCATTCTCTTTCTTCTGTTTGAATTTGAATTTCCCAGGATTAGATTTTCATTCAGCTATGATAACATCTTTCCTGCTCCTCTGACACATAACAACAATTTAAATTTTCCCTGTTGCAGTTCCTCCCCCCGCCCTTTTTTTTTTCTCATGATATAAGCTCTAATCTAGTCATGCAAATTAAGATAAAACTATAGCAGTTCTTGGGCTTTGTGAGCTATGTTAGCTCACCACAAAGGGTACTTGGTGGGGGAGGTGAGGGTTTGGGTGACAAAGAGGACAAAATGGCAGAGAGCGTAAGCACAGTTTGTATTTAGGTAGCATCAGACTATAGTCTCATATTTGAACACTCGCTCTGTCTAGGTTTCCAAACATAACAGCCATTCTGAGCCATGCATGATGGTGATTTAAGACCCATCTAATTAATTATCCTCTGTTAAAAAATTCCTGCCTACATTTGTCTTTTATGTATTTTACTATGACATATTTTCTTATCACTCTTGGGAAGTATATCAGTTCAGTTATAAGACTAAAAATCCTTTGGACAAAAATTAGGAAGGTCCACTGCCTGTAATGAATAAGTCCAGGACTGTCAGTTTTGAAGGAATTTGACAGGAATATAACAAAAGCAGCAACCTAATACAGAGCAAGTCCTTCATCATGACTGCCAGTTGCTCACCTGAGACTTATTTCATACAACTCTAAAAAATTATGAAACAAACGTATCTCATTTTATTTGTTTATTTATTTATTTATTTTCCCCCCTGGGAATAGCAACGATGTGCTATTCCACAGAAGGTGCTAACAGGATAAGAACAAAATGTGTGATTAAGGAAGTAGGTTTAATTCCACTCTTTGCACAGGTACTACCTGGGAATGAAATGGTGTGTGTCCTTTCTAAGGGAAAGGGTTGTTATTCCTAATAACGTTTCCAACTGAATTAAGTCCACCTGAGATTTTTTTCCTATTATTTTCCTTAGAACATCGTTTTTCATGCACATTGTTATCCCTTTGCAAATGCACAGGACAGGAATTTGTCTCCTCAGACATACATAAATCATCTTTGAAATAAAAGGAACTCTGCAACAAAATTAATGACATTGAAGAAATACCATACAAGCACAGAATTGTTAAGAGTTGAAGGGACACTTGCGGGTCATCTAGTCTACTCCTCTGTAATGAACAGAGACACCTACAGCTAGATCAGGTTGCTCAGAGCTTGGTCCAGTTTGACCTAGAATGTCTTCAAGGACAGAGCATCCACTACAGCTCTGGGCAACTTGTTCCAGTGCTTCAATACCCTTACCGTAAAAAACGTCTTCCTTATGTCCAGTCTGTATCTCCCTTTTTTACTTTGAAACTAATTCTCCTTCTCCTATCACAATAGACCATGCTAAAGAATCTGTCTCCTTCCTTCTTATAGTCCCCCTTTAGATAGTGAAAAGCCACTATCACGTCTACTTGGAGTTCTGCCACCTGGATCATTTTTGTGGCCTTTGTCTGGACACACTCTAACAGATCCAATCTCTCCTGTATTGAGGACTCCACATCTGGACACTCGAGGTGCAGTCGCACCAGTGCAGAGTGGAGGGGCAGGATCACCTCCCTAGACCTGCTTGGCATGCTTTTTTAAATGAAGCCAAGAATACAGTTGGGTTTCTGAGTGGCAGGGGCATATTGTTGGCTTATGTCAGCTTGCCATTCACCAGTACCCCCAAGTCATTTTGGCGGAGCTGTGCTCTATCCTTACATTCCCCAGCACGTACTGATAGCAGTGTTTGCCACAACCCAGGCACAGGACTTTGCATTTGGTTTTGCTGAGGTTCACCTGGCCCCAGTGCTCAAGCCTGCTAGGTCTCTCTGAATGGCATCCTGTACTTTAGGCATGTCAGCCGTACCACATAGGTTATTGTCATCCTGCTTGCTGAGGTTGCACTGTCAATGTCATTGATGAAGATGTTAAAAAAATCACTGATCCCAGTACTGACCACTGAGAGACACAACTTTTCACTGATCTGCATCTGGATAGTAAGCCATTGACCACCACACTCTGGGTACTATCTTGCAACCAGTTCCTTGTCCATCAAACAGTCTACCCGTCAAATTCATATATTTCCAATCTGGAGAGAAGGATGTTATGGGGAAAGGCTTCACTGAAGTCTGGATAGATTACATCAGTGTCTTTTCCCATTTCCATAATCACAGTTATGCTTCATGAAAAGCATCAAATTTGGTAAGGCAGGATCTGTCATTGGTGAAGCTGGTTATCCCATATCACATCCCTCCCATCTACATGCCTTAGCACAGCTTACAGGAGGAAAACTGTTGTTCAGGATTTGGCTGTGATGGAGTTCATTTTCCCTACAGCTCCTACAGTGCTGTGCTATGTTCTTACAGCTAGAATAGGGTGGATATCATACCAATGTTTTTATCTGAGCAGCACTCTGCAACATCCATACCCTCTTCAACCCTTCCCTCAACCTGCCATATCCAATAGTCGGGTGTAGGCAAGAGGTGAGGAGGAGACATCACCAAAGAGATATTCCATAGTGATGTTGCACTCAGCTCTAGAAGCTTGGAAATTGGAAGGACCAGGTCAAGCTCAGCACTTTATGAAACTGTCTGCCCTCCTGAACAGCCGCTACATATATTGAGGAACTGCTTCCCAAGACATGGCTCTGGGCAACATGTTCCAGCATCCCATCATCCTCTGAGAGTAGAAGTTTTTTCCTAACATCTCATCTAAATATCCCCTCTTTTAATTCTACCATTCTCCCTTGTCCTATCATTATCAGGCCATGTTAAAATATTTCTCTCCTGATTATAACCTCCTTCTAAACACTGGAAGTCTGCAGTGAGGCCTTGTAGTCTTCTCCAAGATAATCACACCAACTCCCTCAGCCTTTCTTTGGAGGAGAGGTGCTCCAACCCTCTGATTGTTTTTGCGACCTCCTCTGGACCCACTCCAACATTTCTGTGAAACTACATAGTTTGTCTGTCATCTACAAACTTACTGAGGGTACACTTAATCCCACTGTCTGGGCTCACTCAGCTTGGGCATGGCTGTTTCTTAAAGGCAGCTGTTCACTATCTATCCACTCTATAAATAAAGAGCAATTTATCCTCTCCTCCTTCTCTTCCTATCTCTTATCAATCGCTTGTAACCCTTGACAACAGCATTCCAGTTGTAGGTGAAAGGTTGTGGATGCCCCATTCCTGGAGGCATTCAAGGCCAGACGGGATGTGGTTCTAGGCAGCCAGATTTGGTGGTTGGCGACCCTGCACACAGCAGGGGGTTGAAACTAGATGATCATTGTGGTCCTGTTCAACCCAGAGCATTCTATGATTCTATGATTTCTGTGACATCATTTAGGTCACAGTTTTCCAATTGTGCCATGTCTTCCAACTCCTGCTGCTTATTTCCCATGCTGCACACAATGATGAGGAGGCACTTCACCTGAGCTATCAGCAGTGCTTAAGGATTATTACACTGATATAAGTACATACATATCTGAATAATTCCAGAACAATATTGACTCCAAATTAAATCCAAATTATGTGTCATTAGACTTCAAAGAACTACATTAATTATATTTCAGTAAAACTAAGAGAAATTCTTACAGAATAATCTATTCCACTAACTAAACTTAGTATTTTCAAATTCTTTAATAATCATATATATTTCTAAGTTAGAACAATAAGGGCAAATGCTATGGCATTCATTTAGTGGAAGAAAAGAACAGCAAAAGAGAGTAATGAAATCAAAGATATAGTTTCATTTCATCTGTATAGACATCTGTAAACTTTCTGTCTTAGGTCTCCTTGACTCATGAATTAAAATCATATGTCTCATGAGAATGGTCTTGATTTGGAATTTACACAGGATCCTTTGTCTATTCAGGCTGAAAATATTGGAAAATTCTGATGCTCCTGTAGTTTGTTGTCTCTGACAGAACCAAATTGACGTTCAGAAGTACAGAAAATTTGGACTATATGTTTATAAGCAGAAGTAGGTAACTGAATTTTCTTCTGCATCAGAAAGTTTGAGAACCTATCTTTGATCTCATTTTCAATTGACTCTAATAGCAGACCTCAACTGACTGGTGATTTCAGTAAATCAAAATAAGGAAAATATTATAAGCTCTAGAACTAAAGTGAAAACCCATTTCCGACTTTACTTTCACTATCAGAAATGTTGAAAGAAAAGTATGTTAAGAAATGAAGGAGGCTGGCAGCTTCAGGGGGTAAATACATGATCAAGGCCTTACAAACTCGATGATCTAGAGATGCGTGTCCAAATATCTTATGAATGAAAGGTGGGTTATATCAGGGCAAAGATTAGCTACAAGAGAGATTGTTTCCTTACTAAGTGTCTACCACTGATGACTATCAGAAACAGGGTATTGTGCCAGAGCGATGTTTAATCTGACTCTGTAGTGTAGCTGTTTCGTAAAGTAATCAATTTAAATACATAGAGCTTTATTACTCACTCCTGTTACTAACAATAAAGAGTATCTTTATACATAAACCTGTATCAGAAAAGGCTCAGACCTAAAATTTAACTGCTAATGGTAAGATCTACTCTTCTATTTACTTTTTGAGATTTTTAGAACCATATTCTAAAGTGAATGTAACCAGAATACTGAAGATGTAAAAGTTTTCTCTGTCTTTTTATTTTAAGTAAGACAGTCCATTGATAGCTATTATCTTAGGGCTTCTGGCCTGTAGTTATAACATTTTGCTTTTTTGCATTGCACATTTGTTTGTTGTTCTGGTCCTAAATTCAGCCAAATGAAACATTAAGTAGAGCACGTAGAGCAATGAAGCTGATGAACAGTGAACTGAAACTTGCTGAAGTCAACAAACATGTTTTTAATTGCTTAACTTTTATTTCTCTAATATTTAGGTACTCTTTATTTTGAATCAAGTATTTCTACTACTCCTACCAATGCATTGAGCCATGACCTTACAAATAACAGCTTTGATTACTCCACCCTATGCTCCCATCCCACTCAGAATTACTAGCACAACAACACATCATCACTAGAGTAAAACTAAGCTGTCTCATGATGGCTTAATCCCAGCTCACGTTCCCTATTAGTGGGGAACTAATTTGAATTTTGAAGCAATTTTTCAACATGAGAGTGTCCCTCCACAAAGAAACCTGAATTATGCTATAAATTTGTTGTGAAGTTGTCTGTTAAAATTACTTAATGCAAACTATCTCGACTGAACAGACATTAAATAAAGAGTAGGTTAAGAGGCTAATGACACTGTCAAAATGTCGTCTTACAACAGATCAGAAAAAAAAGGCGTTATTGAAAAATAAGAGGAAGTACAGAAGTGTTCATATTTTGAGGGAATGCAGAATGATTCCAGTGAATAGTTCTGGCTCTGTAGATGAGCACTGTCTTTTGGTAAAGTCTGTGAAGCTAGTGCGAAGGTAGTGGAAAGAGCAAATTTCACTACACCTCTCCTTGACTGGATCCTTTGCAGAGAAAAACTGCCATCACCATCATTGGGAAACACAGCACATATGAAAGAAGTCAACTGATGATTAAACATCTAGACAGGTCAGGGGTGAAGGCTGTGTATAAGCCCCATGCAGAATTCATAGCTCTAAAAAAGTAACTGTTAATCTTCAGTCTTCCTGTTTTACCTTCTTCATTTACAACGGGAAAGCAAAGGGCAGAAAGAAACTCCACTTGTTTTACAGTGTTCACATCTTATGAGTGGATTTTTGATCTTTTTGTTTGTTTGCTTTTTTCTTCCATCACTATTTATATTTCTTATTTTGACTGATTATCTCAGACAATACTTAACTGGAATCAATGACTCTGCCCTTAGACCTGTTGCTTCCCTTTCCAGCTATGTATAACTACTTTGTGTGGTCACAGAGTATATCAGAGACATCCAAATTTTAAGTAGCTCTAGACAAGTTATATTATTTAAATTTGTCACAGGCAGTAAAATCCCTTGGGCTAACTTTGTATCTTATGTTTTTCTGGAAGGAACTACAACTAAACATTTACAACACTAGTCTTATCTCATATATACATTTTGTATGGAGCTGTAAGACAACCTTTCTTATCAGGGTGCTTTCCCTTTCCTAGAATTTACTGATCTACCAACCCTCTGAATGGGGACAAATAGCATTTGTACATCAGAAGCTAAAAAAATTTGTATACATTAGGCTATCACACAAAATTACTGTGGCATTATTTTAGTGACAAAACCCTTATGAGGGCTGCTGCCATTTCACTGCAGATATCTCAAGTTTTATGCATCCTTGTGTAATCTTTTCTGATGCTCATCTACTCAAAATTCAGTAGTTCTGTCTTTCTGAACCTTCCTTGATTAAATAAATTAGTTGTGTGATCAAGCTCTTATGTCGTGTTAAAACTCAGGTTGCCAGCAATTATTCTTCCTGACAAAGAAAAGTTTATTTATCAATGCCTGTTTGTTACACCATTTAAATAAATCTGTTTCTAAGTGAAGTGTCTGATTTACAGCCTAAGACTATCTGAAAAACATGACCATTCAACCCAATCTCAGATTTACAGCTCAGTTTAAAATAATTCAAGTGGGTGTTGTTGCCTGCAGTACTGATTGATAATGAACTGATCTGTGATTTGACATTAAACTCAATTATTGGAAAAAGGGAAAGAAAAAAAAGGCCCCCTTTCACATCCATTAGCAAAATCATCACTATTTCATCTTCTATTACATCAAAGAGATTTCAGGGTTGCTTTGCTCAGGTTTTATTGTTAAAACATTTAAGTAAGAAAAGTCTGCAATTCATTTTCTGTATCATTGATGGGAACCAGGCACAAAAGTTACGATTTACATATGAAAGTAACAGTTTTATGATATCTGTCAGCATTTTTTTAAGAGAGATGTATAAACCCGCCAAAGAGTCTTTAATGTTGGAGCACATGCTAGAGTCCTACTTCAGAATAAACTGTATAAAAAGAAAGCATAACTTACTCTGTCCTAGATGCCTTCTAAGAATTTAAGATAAAACTTGTTTGATTTAGATTTTTTTAGCAATGACTTGAATGTACTGAAACTTCAAGGGTCCAGTGTAAGAAGTATAAATGTAATTGAAATATTTCAGCATACTTCAATGTTGTTTTCACTGAGTACCATAGTACATATGATTATAATGAATCCTCCTTGCTCGACCATATTGGCACAATCCTCATTAGTGTAGGTACATTTAACTATATTCATTCAGGCATATACAGCTGGACAGTAGGACAGATTCTCATTGACATGACTAAGTGACTCCAGTGTTCAGTGCTCTCTATTGATTTAAACTGAAGGATGACAGCTTATATTAGCTCTATATCCACCTATCAGTGCTTATCTGCAATGTGTGTGTATTAAGACTGTTGCTTTTGAAGTACACGCTGATTACCTTCCCAAGAAAAGTAATGTTTTGGGTTTTTTTTTTTAAGTAAAGTTTTAAATCTACATTCTGTTTGCTATATTGATGGAGTTATAAATCCAGTCAGGAAACTTTATTTTTCACCTAATGCGATGTTTTTCCTGATGCTACTCAATATCAACAGTTTTTAATTCAAGATTTTTTTTTTCAACATTATAATTGTGTGTGCTGTTTTTACCTACACCTATCAGTTGTAGATTCCTTCTTTCTCTTCCATGGCATTTTTGCCCTCTTCCCCTAATTGCTTCTGGCACTTACCTGCTGGAAGTTGCATGCCACATTCATTAGCCCTCATTATGCTGTCTCCTCATTGAAGATCCGGGCCATACAATTCTCCCTTTCCTCTGCTCACTGAGAGAAACATGGAATGGGCATCCCTTTCTTTTGGAAATACAAAACATACAGATAACAAAACAAAAAAATCAATTATATAGATAACAGCATTCAAGCATTCAATGTCACCAGTTTAAACTGTTTTTGAAAGTATATGTTTATCAGTCATTTTTAGAGAATATCTGTCTATGCAATAGCAATGTCTTTTCTGAAGGTATCTAAGGAGAAAAAGATACTGGAAAATGTATCAGACAACAGAACTTCTTTCATTTAACTATTTTCAGGTCGGAAGTTTCACTTACCTTACCACTGTAGTAATTCTTTTTTTCTTTTCACCCCCCCCCCCCCTTGGATATTTTTCAAAGTTATTAATGTGGTTACTATTTTAAGTTAACTAGTAACAGATGTACTCTGTTGAGTACATCTTACTTCTTCCCATGAAATGCAAAAACTCAAAACAGCTTTAACACTTCTAAATATAATGCCCATTTTATAGCTCCTAATTTGTTGGATTTCACAATATTAATTCTTTGCCTAAAGCCATTTTTCAACTATAATTCTGTTTTCCTTACAATGTTTAAAAGAGCCCCCCAGCACTGGCACAGACTTTACATAATCTGAGTTTCAGCAGTTACAAGCACAGTATTCCTTTTTAATACTGATCACAGTGTTTTGTTTTTCTTTTCTTGTTTTTGTTTTTCTACTGGTAATTGATTGGTTTTGATCTCTAAATTTCACTAACTCTGAATTTTAACTTATTTAACAGTCACTGTACATAATTCACTTCTCAACATAAGAAAATATTTTGTGTAAAAGAATAAAAAGGAGAATGACACAAATGCATCATAACAGGAGAGATTCCAAAGCAAGAAGAAACATTACCAAGTCTCAAAGAAAATACAGGAATATTAAAAAGACCATCTTGAGCAGTGCCAGTATCAAAAACTTCTAATGTAGCTTTTAGGAAGGACACTAGCGTATATCACTCAACTCCTGAGTCCAAGGAACAATGGCAATGTACATGGTTTATGGCACAGCTGCATTAAAAGAAGGCAAACAGATTCCCTCCTCTCATATCAAAGTTCCTACTGATTATAGCAAGAGACTGATCAGACCTAATGAGAAGATATGTAAATTTCTAATTTGAAAAATATTATCGAAAAACTACTTCAAAAATCACTTTGTCTCACACATCACTGTAAATAAAGGGACTTCACTGTTCAAATACTAAGTTATTGGATCTATCTCGGCAGATTTGTAGTGTGAATCTGGTCTTTTATGAGCAGAATCAAAATTTGACTTGAGTTCACTCCTGAGAGAGTTTTTCCCTCTTTTTGCAAGCACGTTAATCATCTTTCAATGGTAATCCTAGCTTGGTATCCTCATCCTTCTTCAAAAACAAGGTCTATGCATTTATTTAGTGACTCTCCTTAAATAAGATCTGCTGTACGAATATATCCTTTGACCCGTTTACTTCTAGCTGCACAGTCAAAATAACGCCATTTCCGCTAGGGCTTCCAGTTGTGGGAATCAAATGTTGTTTCTGCATTAGAATTGGATAATATATATATTTTTATTTCATAATCTCCACTGTCATAGTTCTTTCTGGGAGTCTTTCTGCTTAACTTGGGGAAGATCTCTGATAGTTTACATCACTTATCGTCTAGATAACCCGTCCCAGGGACGCATGCTCTGTATATAGGTGTATATAGGTGTATATATGTATAT
>NW_011215621.1:0-1397 GCF_000146605.3 Meleagris gallopavo
GTCACACGCCCCAAAATGACGTCACAAACCCCATGTGACATCACACACCCCAAATGACGTCACAACCCCCATGAGACGTAATACCCCCAAAATGACGTCGCACAACCCTAAAATGACGTCAGGCACCCCTTGTGACGTCACAACCCACAAGTGAAGTCACACACCCAAAATGACGTCACACACCCCATGTGACATCACACACCCCAAAATGATGTCACACACCCTTATTTGTCGTCACAAAACCCATGTGACGTCACAACCCTCACGTGACGTCACACGCCGAAAATGACGTCACACACCCCATGTGCCATCACACACCCCATGTGACGTCACAACCCCCATGTGACGTAATATCCCCAAAATCACGTCACACACCCCTAAAATGACGTCTCACACCCTATGTGACGTCACACCCTCCCATGTGATGTCACACCCCCACAAAGACATCACTACCCCCATTTGACATCACACACCCCATGTGACGTCACAACCCGCGAGTGATGTCACACTCCCCAAAATGACGTCACACACCCCATGTGACGTCACAACCCCCATGTGACGCAATACCCCCCAAATGACGTCACACACCCCTAAAATGAGGTCTCAACTTCCAAGTGACGTCACACGCTCAAAATGACGTCACAACCCCCATGTGACATCACACCCCCAAAATGATGTCACATACCCCCACTTGACGTCCCACACTCAGAATGAAGTCACACCTGCCATGTGACGTCACAATCCAAAAAAGTGACGTCACACACCCCATGTGACGTCACAACCCCCAAGTGATGTCACACGCCCAAAATGACCTCACACACCCCATGTGACATGACACACCCCATAATGACGTCACAACCCCCATGTGACATTACACACCCCATGTGATGTCACACCTACCCATTTGAATTCATAACCCAAAACTGACGTCACACACCCCTAAAATGACGTCACACACCCGATGTAACGTCACACCCTCCCATGTGATGTCACACCCCCACAATGACGTCACACACCCCATGTGATGTCGCACACCCCAAATGATGTCACAGCCCCAAAATGATGTCACACACCCCCATTTGACGTCACACACTCCGAATGAAGTCACACCTGCCAGGAGAAGTTACAAACTAAAAAAGACCTCACCTAAAATGACGTCACACACCCACTGTGACATCACACACCCCATGTGACATCACAACCCCCATGTGACGCAATACCCCCAAAATGACGTCACACACCCCTAAAATGACGTCACACACCCCATGTGACGTCACACCACCGCATGTGATGTCATATCCCAAAAATGACGTCACAACCCCCATGTGACGTCACACATCCCATGTGATGTCAAACCTACCCATCTGATGTTATAACCCAAAAAATGACGTCACACA
>NW_011215622.1:0-976 GCF_000146605.3 Meleagris gallopavo
GTAGTTTTCTCCCAAAATATGATATTTTGCACCAGAAATACCAGTTTTATCACCGAAGACAAAACGTTTTTCACCAGAAATACCTATTTTATACCCAAACATGACATTTTCTCCAGAAATACCAGTTTTCTTCCCCAAAACATGACATTGATCTCCAAGAAATAGTTGATTTTCCCCAAAAATATGGATATTTTCTCCAAGAAATGCCAGTTTTATCGCAAATATACGACATTTTATACCGCAAATATGCCATTTTCTGCCAGGAACTGCAGTTTCCTCCCACAAATACCATTTTTTCTACAAGAAATATGACGTTTTCTCCCAGAAATACCAGATTTTGTACCCAAAACATGACATTTTCTCCCAGAAATACCGAGTTTTCCCCAAAAACATGATAGTTTGCACCAGAAATACCAGTTTTATCACCGAAGACTCAACGTTTTCGACCAGAAACACCGATTTTCACCTAAAAAATGACATTTTCTCCCAGAAATACCAGTTTTCTTCCCCAAAATATGACATTTTCTCTCAGAAATAGTAGATTTCTCCCAAAAAGTATGCTATTTTCTACCACAAACACCCATTTTCTCCCAAAAGTAAGCCACGTTCTGCCAGGAACTACAGTTTCCTCCCACAAATACCATTTTTCAACCAGAAATACGACATTTTCTCCCAGAAATACGCGTTTTCTCCCAAAATGTGATGTTCTGCACCAGAAATACCAGTTTTATTCACGAAGACACAACGTTTTTCACCAGAAATGCCTATTTTATACCCAAACATGACATTTTCTCCCAGAAATACCAGATTTTGCCCCTAAAACATGATAGTTTAGTCCAGAAATACCAGTTTTATCACCGAAGACACAACGTTTTCGACCAGAAACACCGATTTTCTCCTAAAAAATTACATTTTCTCCCAGAAATACCAGTTTTCTTCCCCAAAATATGACATTTTCTCTCAGAAATAGTAGATT
>NW_011215623.1:0-3948 GCF_000146605.3 Meleagris gallopavo
AGCGATGTCTTTCCACAGTTCAGCAGCCCAAATAGGTTTAACATTCTGTTGCCAGTTGTTCTGTTCCCCTTGCTGTTACCACCCCCATAAGGCATTTGCCACCATCCATGAGTCAGTGTAAAGAAAAGCATTGGCCACCCCTCCCATTCAGCAACATCTAAGGCCAGCTGGACAGCCTTTACTTCTGCAAACTGACTTCATTCTCCTTTTCTTTTCGTGGCCTCTGTGCTCCACAGAGCAGATTTCCATCTGCATTGCTTCCCCACAGTACAACACGATCCATCATTGAACAGGGAAAATTTCTTTTCATTTTCTGGTAGTTCACTGTATGGTGGGGACTCTTTAGCGCGTGACACCTCTTCTGCTGGTGATGTGCCGAACTTTTTGCCTTCAGGCCAGTCCATGATCACCTCTAAGATTCCTGAACAGCTAAGGTTTTCCATCTGCACTTGCTGTGCAATCAGCACAGTCCACTTACTCCAAGTGGCATCAGTAGCATGATGGATGGAGGGAAACTTTCCTTTAAACATCCAATTCAGCACTGGCAGTTGAGGTGCCAGTTACTTCAGAGGCAGACCGAACCCCATTATATGCGGCTAGGATCTCCTTTTCAGTTGGAGTGTAGCCCCCTTCTAACCCCCTGTATGCTCTACTCCAGAATCCCAGGGGTTGCCTCAAGTCTCTCCTGAGGCTCTTTGCCACATACTCCAAGTGAGACCTTTTTCTCCAGCAGCAATGTAGAGGATGTTCTTTACATCCTGTCTCATCCATACTGGTTATCTCCTGTTTAATCTGCTCAAAAGCCTGCTGCTGTTCAGGACCCCACACAAAATTGTTCTTTCACGTCACCTGATGGAGGGAGATAACTATGAGGCTATAGCTAACTATGAGGATATTTATCCTCCAAAAGCCCTCTACACCCAGAAAAGACTGTCTCTTTTTTGCTAGCAGGTGGAGACATAATGGTGATTTTGTCGACCACATCTCCTGGGACGACGCCCATCTTGTCATTTACTCCTAGGAACTGGGCAGGTCCTTTCACTTTGTTTCACTTAATAGCAAAACCAGCACGCAGAAGAATTTGAATTATTTGCTCTCCTTTCTTAAAGACATCCTCTGCTGTATTGGCTCACACAATAATGTCATCAATGTACTTCAGGTGCTCAGGAGAACTGCCCTGTTCTAATGTGGTTTGGATCAGCCCGTGGCAAATAGTCAGGCTGTGTTTCCACCCCTGGGGCAAACAGTTCCATGTATACTGAACACCTCTCCAAGTAAAAGCAAACTGGGTCCTGCATTCTGGCCAGTGGAATGAAGAAGAATGCATTGACAATGTCAGTGGTGGCATACCATTTGACTGCTTTTCACTCCAGTTCGTACTGGAGTTCTAACATATCTAGCAGTCAGTAAGGGTGTGACCTCATTCAGGCCACAGTAGTCCACCGTCAGCCTCCATTCTCCACTGGCTTAACGCACTGGCCATATGGGGCTGCTAAGAGGCGAGTGAGTTTTACTTATCACTCCCTGACTCTCTAGCTGACAAATCAGCTTATGAATGGGGAGCATGGAATCTCTGTTGGTGCAGTACTGCTGTCTGTGTACAGTTTTTGTAGTGACGGGTACCTGCTGCTCTTTTACCTATAGCAGCCCCACAACAGATGGCTCTCCTGACAGGCCAGACAAGACAGACAGCTGCTTAATGTTGGATCTACAGCAGCTATTCCAAAAGCCCATCAATATCCCCTGGGATCCTTGAAATATCCCCTTATAAGATAGTCTATACCAAGTATGCATGGAACCCCCTGTCCAGTTACTAGAGGATGCTTCTGCCATTTTTTTTCCAGTAATGCTTATTTCCACCTCCAACGTAGACAATTCCTGAGAGCCTCCAGTCACTCCGGAAATATAAATGAGTTCCATCTCTTTACAACTCGAGGGCATCAGAGTTCACTGGGCACCAGTGTCCACTAGTGCTTTATATTCCTGTGGTTCTGATGTGCCCAGCCATTGAATCCACACAGTCCAATACACTCTATTATCCCTTTCCTCTCCCTGGCTGAAGACAGGGTCTCTCTATTTGTTACCTGCAGTAACGGGAGCAACTTCAGTGGTGGTTGATCTGCTTTGTAATTCTCTCTTGTGCTCATAGTGCATGAGTGGGTTTGTCATGCCACTTCTTCATATCCTCTCCATGCTCACGTAAGTAGCTCCACAGGGCAGCACGAGACATAAATTTACTGCAGTCCTTTGCTCGAGTAGGGAGGCGCTTGCCTTTGAAAGATGAGACTTTAATCAGTTCAACCAGTTCCTTCAGCAGGTTGTTTTGTCTTCAATGGATATTTCTGATACTGCTACAGATTCATCACAATTGATCACTACTAGGGAGAATTCCTCCCGCATGCCATTCTGGCTCTTCTCCATTTTATCTAGCCTTTCTTCCATTTGGCAGATGGCTGATACAGACGCATGGGATGGCGATAATCTTTGTTCTAGTCTTTGAAGCACAAGAATCAGTTCAAAAATTGGGGGTCTTCTGCCTTCATATCTATTGGTCGTTGCAAACAGTGAACTGGCATACCTTTCAGGTGCTGTTCTCATGAGCTTCCGCCATATTTCGGGTGTACTCGCCGTTCTCAGGATCATGGTCCTGGTGTGGATCATTAGAAACAAACTCAGGATCATACAGCATTTCCACTACAGCTGTTTCTCTCAAATATTGGACGCCTTTCTCAACAGTATTCCAGCTTTTCATCCCAGGCTCCAGCTGGGTTCTGACAGGATATCTTTCCTTCACAGCCAATAACATTCATTCCCGGAGGGTGGCAACTCCATCCAGACATCTACTAATCCATCTGTCAATAGCTGAGTCTTGGGTGATGTTTCCTAGTTGGTGGGCTTCATTACTATTTAGAGACACGCTACCAGCCCCGTTGTCCCAACACCAACGCAACCAGGCAACAACAATTTCACTTGAGTATCACGTAAACTCCTTTTTTATGCCTTGGATTTCAGTCATTTCCAGAAATCGACGAATAGTGGTAACAGTGACTCCCTCTTCATCACTCTCCTCTCCACATCTCTTACTTTTCTTGGTTGCCTTTCTCGGTGGTAGTGGTTTTGGGAGGGCCCCCCGCCTGGATCCTCCTCTATTTTCTCTGCTTCTTCTTCTTTCCGTTCTAGATGTGAGGACACCCATTTCCATTTCTGGCCTTCCACAGGGGCAACTGACATTGATACTGGTGCCTCCTGCGACTGATCAAGATTGACTTGGAGGTTTCCCCTTTTGGTTCAGATCTCGGTTTGGAAACTCTCTCTATCCATGATAGTACTATATAGAGTTCAGTAAGCACAAGCTAAGCAAGCCATTCCTCCTCAAATCTTTCTGAGCTGCACCATTCCTTACCCAAATACTCACGTAGTTCCTCAGCATCTGACAAGTGTTCAAGAGTAAAATTCCATGACACCAGGGGTCCCCATGCTTATAATCTCTTTCCTAAACCTCTCCATATTCCCTGTCACTCCACATTTTCTGATTACGGGGAAAGCTTCCTCCATATAATGTAAAATCCTAACACAGAGAGTACATTCAGACAGACTGATAGTACAGTACCTAAGCTGGCACCCTGAACATGCATAAGGAACTGGGAAGAGCACCTGGAAACCATTCCAAACATCATACTGTCTGTTAAATTAGCCGGGATGTATAGGAACCAGACAGGTATCTCCATCAGTGCCCTTAACTGACTGTAGAAATGTGCAACTCCAAAATGGAATATGAGGAGCTTAAAAAGGATCCAATGTGTTCCAAGGAACATAAGGATCCTTAGTCCTCTATATAATGCTTTTAATATGGAGTAAAAAAACACAGTTGCCCACATCCTCCACCAGTAGTTGTCACAGGCTTACCCCTAAATATAAGTCCATCACAGGGGGACACAGGCCCTGGGA
>NW_011215623.1:6290-11411 GCF_000146605.3 Meleagris gallopavo
CCCTAGCCTCAGCTGAATAGTCCTGTGTTTTGGAGAAGGAGATCTGTAGTGTTATTTCTGCAAACCACAAAGTCGTGAAGGCTTTTTTCAAACTGAATGGAATATATATTTTTTCTCCCTAGGAAGTTTGACACTATTTTAGTGTGGTACTCAATAAACCTTTTCTGACAGCTGCTATGATTATTTTTTAACTTAAGCCATCATTTATTAACTGAACATATCTGACCAACTTAAATGACATTCTTTTGATATTTTTTACATGTGTTCCAGTCTCTTTTTTAATATGTATCCTAGGAGATAACGGCAGTCTATAACATTTTCAAAAGTCAAATCATTTTATATATATCACACGGGAAACATTTATGGTAGATGGCATGATAGAAAATGAACCTTGTTAGAGCATCACGTTAGGTAATTACAGCTTGAAATATGTACAGGATTATCCCCCATAGATGATTAACCTACTTTTAAGGGGTGATAGGTGTTATTAATTGACCTGTTCACTGAACTCTAGAAGGTGTTTGGGAAAGTGCATATACCACAAATTATGCTTCTACCTCATTAATCATCCAAGTCTCCTTCATGACTCAGTAGAAGTGGAAATCAAAAGGCTAACAGAAGACCTATTCTTTCATAGGCCCACAGATATATTATAATAAATAAAATTTTTCAGGGCACAGTTCAAAAATAAAGTGGCCTTTCTCTGTTTCCTGTCAGATTTAACTTTTTTCATTTCCCACTTCTATTTTCTTCATTGGAGGTGCAGTCTGTCTAATTGCTTCATTTCCTTACAAAAAAATCCATCCCCTCCATTTCAGGTATCCCCTTGCTTTAACCCTTTTCATCTTTCATGTATTGTATTCTCATTTTTGTCCACGTGCCACGTAATATTAGCTGAGGTTTTGTATCTGGAGAACTGAGCTTTTCCAACCAGTTGCATTTGATGGTTCTCAGTGGGCAAAAAATGGAGGGAAAAGGGGGGAGGGGCAAAGAGCATATGTGTACAAGTGCATAGCTATCTACATCATCTCAAGACATTTGGTATAGGGTGCCCATATGCTCCCCCATGTACAGTTACCTTGTTAATGCATATCTTTCCATGTGCACTTTCAGAAATAAAGCGTAACCACTCAGATGTATAATAGATAAGGAAAAGACAGCAGACTGAAACTAATTGAGCTATTCCTCAACAGAAATGCAAGAGAAGGGATTATTAATATTCTTCCTAGAGGCTTTGGATGTGCTCCAGTATCTGATGAGAAATCTGCACCTGTATCCTTTGTGAATATTTAAAATGAACCTCATTGTGGTGTCAGGACAGACTTTTGTTCTGTTTGTTCTGCTAATGGGATTTAGCTTCATCAAGTAATGTTCAGCATGGGTTCTTCTAAAAGATGCCTGTATGGTTAAACTATGGTAACACATATGATGAGTTAAAGACTTGATTGAATACTGAGCGTTACTTATGAAATAATCATGACTTTGAGATAATGGATGGAGTTGATTCCCTGAAATTCCAACTGAGATTTTCAGCAGGAGCTTCATTAGATAGACAAGAGTTGAGCCTGTTTTAATCCAGATACAAATGAATTTGAAAAAACATTCCAACTTAAAATTTTGGATCTGAATAATTTAGATCGCCTGATTGCTCCCCAGACTAATATCTTCATTCTTGTTTTGATGGTGGAAATGAGTGGGAGTGTTGAATTGTTATACTGAGTTTAAATAACTTCAGGAAACTTTCCCCTCTAATCGCGTAAAATCAAATTCATACGTTTTGAAGATGAGCAAAATTGTACAGTTGTGTCAGGGGAAAATATGTTTGCCTGAAAGCTGACTCTTTTCTGCAAACATAGCACAGGGAGCTCATTTACATAGGTCAGAGAATCAGAGAATCAGAGAATCAGAGAATCAGAGAATCAGAGAATGGCCTGGGTTGAAAAGGACCACAATGCTCATCTACTTGCAACCCCCCTGCTATGTACAGGGTTGCCAAACACCAGACCAGGCTGCCCAGAGCCACATCCAGCTTGGCCTTGAATGCCTCCAGGGATGGGGCATCCACAATCACCTTGGGCAACCTGTTCTAGTGCATTGCCACCCTCTGAGTGAAAAACTTCCTCCTAATGTCTAACCTAAACCTCCCTGTCTTACGTTTAAAACCATTCCCCCTTGTCCTATCACTATCCACCCTCGTAAACAGACATACCCCCTCTTGTTTATATGCTCCTTTCAGGTATTGGAAGGCCACAATGAGGTTTCCCTGCGCCCTTCCCTTCTCTAGGCTAAACAATCCTAATTCCCTCAATCTTTCCTCATAGGAGAGGTGCTCCAGCCCTCTGATCATCTTAGTGCCCCTCCTCTGAACCTGAGGAGGTTCCAAGAGCTCCACGTCCTTCCTGTACTGGAGGCCCCAGCCTGCATGCAGTACTGCAGACGGGCCTCACAAGAGCCAAGTAGAGGGGGACAATTACCTCCCTCTCCCTGCTCACCACTCCTCTTTTAGTGCAAAGCTTTCTGAACTTATACAGTATACTCATATAGAAAAAAGTATTAATATTAAGTACAATGTACCAAACACTAAAAGTGATTATAAGCACTACAACGTAAATATTGTAAGATCTTAGACAATATCATTTCTTATATTATTTGTTTATCTAATGGTTTCTTAGTATAAATAAACTGATTGCTCTCAGCATCTAGAGCTCCCTAGGAACTCCTCTATCTTCACTAGTAGGCTGGAAAGAGTTTCCACCCTACTTATTTCATTCCTGTCTCTTTGCATCCTTTAGTCATTAATAAATAAATAAATAAAAATAATGATTTCAACAGCCAGAATCCCTGACCAGGAATGTTTGAAGTCTGTTGGCTACTGTACTGTCTTTTCAAACATATTTTGAAATGTACCAAGTTCAAAAAAGTTTAAAAACCTGGTCAACCCTTCTGGAATCATTGTTTTTACAAGACTGTGAACCTCAAAATCAGCACAAAACCAGTGACACTATTGTCCATGCTAAAAAAAAAATTGGTGTGACAAACCCCTTTGAGGATATCAGCCTAAGTTAAAGATCGTCTTATGTAGCTCTTTTCTGAGTATAGACAATAGATTTACCTTTTCACTCAAAACTTTCTAGAAGAGGAGAATGGGGAAAATATCAGCTGATTTCTTTTTTTTTTTTTCTTTTTTTTTCTATTTTTGGTGCAATTCTGCAAGCATGTTGGTTTTTTTCTGTTTTGTTTATTTCTTTGTTTTTTCCTACTCAAAGTTTGGATATTAAATAAGATAGAATTTTTTGGATTTTTTATTGGGAAAATATAGCAGTTCCAAACTTCTACCCCCTACATGGCAAAAGTTAGATTTTATGATGGATTTTGACCATTAAGTCACCTAGCCAGTGAAATATAGTGCAAAATGCAGAATTACACCCATCGTTAATCATATGCTGAAGAACACAATTAATTGTTTTCGGTTCAGAGATCTTCCATTTTTGAAGTTATTCCTCTCTTTCAACTAAGAGTCTGTTGAACACAAACTGTGTGGGATACGTGCGGATATGTATATGTGTGTTTCTTTCTTGAATCCAATTCAAATTCAGTTTAACTTCAGATTTATTTCTATGTTTACACAAGTTTGTATCTTGAGAGGCACAAGACCATGTAATGTAAGCTTTGCAAAGGTTTAGACAAAGCTTTTCTAACAAACTGTAAATCAGCACATAGCTCTGCTCATTCAACAGAGAAACCATCCTGATGAGAAACAGAAACATAAGAGAAAGAAGACTAAAATCAAAGGCATGCTTTGACACTTGCATGGAAAGTACTACTGTACCTCCCTTCCATTGAAAGTGGTTGTATAATCATATCTGATTTATTTTATCCATGGATCACCCAAAAACAATGAAGTGAGGTCCATAATTATGCCTGTGTTATGTATAGAAGAATTCAGAAAAATATAAATGAAATGACACATTGAGGTGTGCATCTAGGAGAAAATGCACATAAGCACATACATTCGTGTCTACATCTCCATTGTTTGAGTTTATTCATATTTTCTCACTTCCTCATGGCCTGTGCCTTCAGATTGGAAGTGCTCTAATCTTTGAATTTTCATTTAACACAATAGTTCTTAGATTATTTTTAATAGAAATTTTCTTGTAGTGTATCTGGAGGCACAATATTTCCAACCCTAATGTGAAATCTAACAAACATAAATATACTTAAAATTGCTGTTAAAGCCCCATCCTACAATGGCTTTTCAATAAGGATGAAAAACACCACACAATGAGAAGAGTAGAGTTGGAACTTAGCTGACAACTAGTCATAGATAAGAGAATTTTTAAGTTGAGTTTGGAGCCTCACTTTCTCAAATTGTGCGATCATCACTTTGCCTTCTTGAATGTACATAGAGAAGGGATTAATAAGAGATCTCCTACTATTGCTAGTATATCTGGTGGCTAGGCATAAAGCTACTCTGACATTCCTGATCAACAGATGGTAGATCATTGCTTCATAAAATTTATGGTCATTTATGGATGGTGTTGGACAAATATTGGTGAGAATCACTGCAAGAAAAGCCAGAAAGAAAAATTGGCTGCAGAGAGATAGCATCATTCTTTATCACCATCGTTCTTCATTATCCTTCAGAAAGAGTAAAAGATTGAGACAACAGAAAAGAAACTGCAAATGAAATGCAGTATATAAAGGTAGTCAAGGTTTTCAGCAACATGAAGCAACACCTAATTTGACTTTTGCCAAGCACCTACTGCTTCTCAGACTGAGCACAACTCCCAGAAAGTTTTCCCTGGAATTTAGACTTTGTAGGAGAAGTATAATGAAAGAGTGGTAGCTCCAAATTAATAGCAGTAATGGAGGGGAAGTGGAAAGTAGGAGGATGGAAAAAAGGAGAAGGTAGGGGAGGGAAGGGGAGGGGAGGGGAGGCGGAGGCGGAGGCGGGAGGGGGAGGGGAAGGAAAAAATGATAATTTTATTTATATATTTGGAAACAAACTTTAAAATCTACATAAATTAAATTTGTCATTTAATTTCCAATAATTAGTTGTAATAATATAATTAAATGTGCATTGAAATGTTTGATAATGTAAAGAGTAAATGATAAAATTCC
>NW_011215624.1:0-751 GCF_000146605.3 Meleagris gallopavo
GAGGGAGGGAGGAGCGTCACACCGTCCACTTCAGGCAGCTGTGGGGAGAGAAAAAGGTGGGGGATGGTTCAGAGAAGTACCACATGACCCCCCGTGCCGTCACGTCCCCATACTGGCAGTCCCAAAATCAGCCACTGTCCTCATACTGGGAATCCCAGTGCTCTCAATATCTCCATACTGGGACTCCCAGTGCCCCCAGTATCCCCATAGTATCCCCATATTCCCATACTGGGTGTCCCAAAGTCACCCAACATCCCCACGTCCCCATACCACGAGTCCCAGTGCCCCCCCAGTCCCCACACCGGGTGTCCCAGTATCTCCCGGTGCATCCCAGTGCCTCCCAGTCCGCATCCCAGTTGTTCCAGCGCCGCCCAGTGCCTCCCAGTCCCCACACCACCCATCCCAGCACCTCCCAGCGCCTCCCATTCTCCACACCAGCCATCCCAGTGCCTCCCAGTCCCCATCCCAGTTGTCCCACTGCCACCCAGTGCCCACGCCACGTATCCCAGTGCCTCCCAGTGCCTCCCAGTTCTTCCCAGTCCCCACCCCATGCCTCCCAGCAGCTGACCGTGTGTCCTGGTGCGTGCCGAGGCAGCGGCTGGAGCAGTAGCGCGCCCCGCAGGTGACGCAGGTGTAGGCAGAGGGGAACCCGCAGACAGCACAGAAATGGCGCTGGGGCAGCTTGGACGGGGCGGCGCAGGCCGACACGTAGTTGGGGGGCTCTGCTGTGCTCAGGTTCTGGCGGGGAAAA
>NW_011215625.1:0-1160 GCF_000146605.3 Meleagris gallopavo
GTCTCGGGGGGCAGCAGGGCAGCGTGGATCCCGGCCCCGCAGGCGACGGCGCAGATGGAGGAGAGGTTGGAGGAGTTTTGTGAGGAGCTGCGGCCCCGGCGGGACCCCGCTGGCCGATGGAGCTCTGAGCTTCATCCAGCACCAGCTGGCAGAGCTGGCAAGGGACTGCCTGGCCAAGGCACGGCACGGCCTCATCACTGCCGGCTACTTCTGTGAGCTGCAGGAGAACATGGAGCGGCTGCTGCAGGACGTGAGTGGGGAGTGGGGTCACAGTGGGGGATAAGGGCACCCAACTGGGGTCAATGTCACCCAGTGGGACCCAATGGGGGATAAGGGCACCCAACGGGACCCAATGGGGGGTAATGGCACCCAACAGGGACGCAATGCGGGATATGGGCACCCAACGGGGACGCAATGGGGGGTAAGGGCACCCAACGGGGACACAGTGGGGGATAAGGACACCCAACGGGGACACAGTGGGGGATAAGGGCACCCAGTGGGGACACAGTGGGGTGTCAGTGTCACCCAACGGGGACCCAGTGGGGGATAAGGGCACCCAACGGGGACCCAGTGGGGGATATGGGCACCCAACGGGACCCAATGGGGGGTAATGGCACCCAACGGGGACCCAGTGGGGGATAAGGGCACCCAACGGGGACCCAGTGGGGGATAAGGGCACCCAACGGGGACGCAATGGGAGATAAGGGCACCCAACGGGGACACAGTGGGGGATAATGGCACCCAACGGGGACACAGTGGGGGATAAGGGCACCCAACGGGGACACAGTGGGGGATAATGGCACCCAACGGGGACGCAATGGGAGATAAGGGCACTCAACGGGACCCAATGGGGGGTAATGGCACCCAAAGGGGACGCAATGGGGGATAAGGGCACCCAACGGGGACCCAGTGGGGGATAAGGGCACCCAACGGGACACAGTGGGGTGTCAGTGCACCCAACGGGACCCAATGGGGGATAATGGCACCCAACGGGACCCAATGGGGGTAATGGCACCCAACGGGGACACAGTGGGGATAAGGGCACCCAACGGGACCCAATGGGGGATAATGGCACCCAATGGGGACCCAATGGGGGATAAGGGCACCCAACGGGACCCAATGGGGGGTAATGGCACCCAACGGGGACGCAATGGGGGATA
>NW_011215626.1:0-775 GCF_000146605.3 Meleagris gallopavo
CTGCCCTATGTGCTGCCCTATGGGGCTCCCTATGTGCTGCCCTATGGGGTTCCCTATGTGCTGCCCTATGGGGCTCCCTATGTGCTGCCCTATGGGATTCCCTCTGGGGCTCCCTGTGGGTCTCCCTATGTGCTGCCCTATGGGATTCCCTATGTGCTGCCCTATGGGCCTCCCTATGTGCTGCCCTATGGGGCTCCCTGTGGGTCTCCCTATGTGCTGCCCTATGGGGCTTCCTGTGGGTCTCCCTATGTGCTGCCCTATGGGATTCCCTATGTGCTGCCCTATAGGGCTCCCTGTGGGTCTCCCTGTGTGCTGCCCTATGGGATTCCCTATGTGCTGCCCTATGGGGCTCCCTATGTGCTGCCCTATGGGGCTCCCTGTGGGCCTCCCTATGTGCTGCCCTATGGGATTCCCTGTGGGGCTCCCTATGGGGCTCCCTGTGGGTCTCCCTATGTGCTGCCCTATGGGTCTCCCTATGTGCTGCCCTATGGGGTTCCCTCTGCCCCCCGCAGCGCCACCTACGTGTACTACGAGCAATACCTGACGGTGGTGGCGGAGGGGCTGCTGACCGTGGCCATGTGCCTGGCGCCCACCTTCCTCGTCTCCTTCCTGCTGCTGGGCCTGGATCTGCGCTCCAGCGTCGCCACCATCATCACCATCGCCATGATCCTGCTGGACACCGTGGGGCTCATGGCCCTGTGGGACGTCCCCTACAACGCCGTGGCCCTCATCAACCTCGTGGCGGTGCGGGCAGGGAGGGGGCGTGGGGTGATGG
>NW_011215627.1:0-1107 GCF_000146605.3 Meleagris gallopavo
GATGCTACTGGGTATAAATGGACACTGCTGGAGGACAGCGGGGCTCTGTGACACAACTGGGACAAACTGGGACAAACTGGGTCCAACTGGGACCTACTGGGAACTATTGGGGCCAACTGGGACAAACTGGGTCCAACTGGGACCTACTGGGAACTATTGGGGCCAACTGGGGCCTACTGGGACCAACTGGGCACTACTGGGCACTACTGGGAATAACTGGATGCTACTGGGTATGAATGGACACTGCTGGAGAACAGTGGGGCTCTGTGACACAACTGGGACAAACTGGGACAGACTGGGACCAACTGGGAACTACTGGGAACTACTGGGGCCAACTGGGAACTACTGGGGAACTACTGGGCACTCCTGGGAATAACTGGATGCTACTGGGTATAAATGGACACTGCTGGAGGACAGCGGGGCTCTGTGACACAACTGGGACCTACTGGGATCTACTGGGACCAACTGGGAACTACTGGGAACTGCTGGGGCCAACTGGGGCCTACTAGGACCTACTGGGGAACTACTGGGGCCAACTGGGAATAACTGGATGCTACTGGGTATGAATGGACACTGCTGGAGGACAGCGGGGCTCTGTGACACAACTGGGACAAACTGGGACAAACTGGGTCCAACTGGGACCTACTGGGACCTACTGGGATCTACTGGGGCCTACTGGGACCAACTGGGCACTGCTGGGCACTCATGGGAGGACAGCGGGGCTCTGTGACACAATTGGGACCAACTGGGACAAACGGGGACAAACTGGGACACCAAAGGCACCAATGGACCCAATGGAACAAACAGAACCAATGGAACCAACGGAACCAATGGACCCAGTGGAACCAATGGCACCAATGGACCCAATGGGACCAATGGAACCAATGGACCCAATGGACCCAATGGATCCAACGGAACCAACGGAACCAATGGACCCAGTGGAACCAATGGCACCAATGGACCCAATGGGACCAATGGAACAAACAGAACCAATGGAACCAACGGAACCAATGGACCCAGTGGAACCAATGGCACCAATGGACCCAATGGGACCCAATGGAACCAACGGAACCAATGGACCCAATGGAACCAATGGAACCAATGGAC